>NW_017194524.1:0-9304 GCF_001704415.2 Capra hircus
CTTCCACAAGCCTGTGTGAAAATGCAAGAAGTTCCCACGACATACCCGTCTCCACTCGAGAGGAAGCACGAGAGTCCCGCCCACATCCAGAGGAGCCCTGTTTCCGACTTCTAGCTCGAGGGAGGCATCCTTTCCCCCTGCGTGGTCGGTAAAGAATTCCCGGCGTTCCGTCACATCTCAAGAGGTGTCACTCTTCACCGGAGAGGGAGAGGAAGCTCCAGGGTCGTGCCACCATTCCAGAGACCCCCAGATGTCTCAGTCCACTACAGGGAAAACTGTTTTCCTGCACTGCCTCCATTTCAAGCCGAGGATCGACTCACACCACGGTGGCACGTGGGACAGCCCTGTGGGAAAGCCCGTGGGAAGTGTGGGAAGCCTCTAGGGAAAGCCACAGATCCCTTGATCCACCGAAGGGAAGCGTGACACTGCTGCTACAGCTCGGGAGGAAAGCGCACGTGCATGCCCCCACTCGAGACGTGGGCTGACTCCCCTGGGAAGACTCCAGAAGTACCGCAGATCCATATCAGCACTGGAGAGGAATCCTCAGGTTCCGGCACCAACTCCACACAAGGTCTTAGGGCCCGGCATCGACGGGAGAGGAATCCCGAGAAGACCCCCAAGCAACTCGCAGGGGGACTGGCCTTTCCTGAGGCCACCAGAGCGGGTCCCTGAGGTCCCCGTCTTAAGTCAAGAAGCACCTGCCCCAACTCGAGAAAATCCAGGAGGTTCTCCCCTGCAGGCGAGATGAGGCCCATTTCAGCTGAGGCTTCTCGAGGCTAATCACACCTAACCTCTGGAACTTCCAAAGGGTCCTTCACACCCTTGCTGCAACTCAAGAAGTTCCCCGATATACCCGTCTCCACTGGAGAGGAAGCACGAGAGTCCGCCCACATCCAGAGGAGCCTCGTTTCCGCCTCCATAGCTGGAGAGGAGGGAATCCTTTCCTGCGTGGTCTGGAAGGAATTCCCGGTGTTCCCGTCGCATCTCAAGATGAGGTGCTCTCCACAGGAAAGGCGAGAGGAACTCCAGGGTCGTGGCCACCATTCCCAGAGTCCCCCAGATGTCTCAGTCCATTCCAGGGAAACCTGTTTTCCCTGCACTGTCTCGACTTTCAAGCCGAGGATCGACTCACACGACGGTGGCACGTGGGACAGCCCTGTGGGAAAACCTCGTGGGAAAGCCTCGTGGGAAAGCCTCGATGGAAAGCCACTGATCCCATGATCCACCGCGACGGGTGGGTGACACTGCTGCTACAACGCGGGAGTAAAGCGCACGGTGCATGCCCCCACTGAGAGGAGGACTGACTCCCCTGGGGAGACTCCAGAAGTACCCTAAGATCCATGTCAGCACTGGAGAGGAATCCTCAGGTTCTAGCACCGACTCCACACAAGGTCTTAGGCCCTGGCATCGAAGGGAGAGGAATCCAAGAGGCCCCCGAGCTACTCGCCTGGGGACAGGCCTTTCCTGAGGCCACCAGAGCGGGTCCCTGAGGTCCCCGTCGTAAGTCGAGAGCACCTGCCCTAACTCGAGAAAATCCAGGAGGTTCTCCCCTCCAGGCGAGATGAGGCCCATTTCTGCTGAGGCGTCTCCAGGCTAATCACACCTAACCTCTGTAACTTACAAAGGGTCCTTCACATCCTTGCTGCAACTCAAGAAGTTCCCCGACATACCCGTCTCCTCTCGAGAGGAAGCACGAGAGTCCCGTCCACATCAAGAGGAGCCCCGTTTCCGCCTGATAGTTCGAGAGCAGGGGTCCCTTCCCTGCGTGGTCGGGGAAAGAGTTCCCGGCGTTCCCGTCGCATCTCAAGAGGAGGTGCTTTCCACAGGAAAGGCGAGAGGAACTCCAGGGTCGTGCCTCCATTCCCAGAGTCCCCCAGATGTCTCAGTCCATTCCAGGGAAAACTATTTTCCCTGCACTGAATCGACTTTCAAGCCTAGGATCGACACACACCATGGTGACACGTGGGACAGACCTGTGGGCAAGCCTCGTGGGAAAGCCTCGAGGGAAAGCCACAGATCCCTTGATCCACGGGAAGGGAAGGGTGACACTGCTGCTACAGCTCGGGAGAAAAGCGCACGTGCAAGCCCCCACTTAGAGGAGGACTGACTCCCTTGAGTAGACTCCAGAAGTACCCCAAGATCCATGTCAGCAATGGAGAGGAATACTCAGGTTTTGGCACACACTCCACAAAAGATCTTAGGCCCCGGCATCGACGGGAGAGGAATCCCGAGAAGCCTCCGAGCAACTCGCATGAGCACTGGCCTTTCGTGAAGCCACCAGAGCGCGTACCAGACGTCCCCGTCGTAAGTCGAGAGCACCTGCCATAACTCGAGAAAATCCAGGAGGTCTCCCCTGCAGGCGAGATGATGCCCATTTCCCTGAGGCGTCTCGAGGCTAATCACACCTAACCTCTGGAACTTCAAAAGGGACCTTCACACCCTTGCTATAACTCAAGAAGTTCCTCTACATACCCGTCTCCACTCGAGAGGAAGCACGAGAGTCCCGCCCACATCCAGAGGAGCCCCGTGTCCGCCTCCTAGCTCGAGAGGAGGGATCCTTTCCCTGCGTGGTCGGGAAACAATTCCCAGCGTTCACATAGAATCTCAAGAGGAGGCGATCTCCACAGGAAAGGAGAGAGGAACTCCAGGTCGTGCCATCATTCCCAGAGCCCCCCACATGTCTCAGTCCATTCCAGGGAAACCTGTTTTCCCTGCTCTTCCTCGACTTTCAAACCGAGGATCGACTCACACCACGGTGGCACGTGGGACAGCCTTTTGGGAAATCCTCGTGGGAAAGCCTTGTGGGAAAGCCTCGAGGGAAAGACACAGATCCCTTGATCCACTCGAAGGGAAGCGTGACACTGCTGCTTCAGCTCGGGAGGAAACCGCACGTGCATGCCCCGACTCGAGACGAGGACTGACTACCCTGGGGAGACTCCAGAAGTACCCCAAGATCGATGTCAGCACTGGAGAGGAATACTCAGGTTCCGGCACCGACTGCAAACAAGGTCTTAGGCCCGGGCATCGACCGGAGAGGAATCCCGAGATGCCGCCGAGCAACTCGCATGGGAACTGGCCTTTCCTGAGGCCACCAGAGGGGGTCCCTGAGGTCCCCGTCGTAAGTCGAGAGCACCTTCCGCAACTCGAGAAAATCCAGGAGGTTCTCCCTTCCAGGCAAGATGAGGCCAATTTCCGCTGAGGCGTCTCGAGGCTAATCACACCTAACCTATGGAACTTCCAAAGGGTCCTTCCCACCCTTGCTGCAACTCAAGAAGTTCCCCGACATACCCGTCTCCACTCGAGAGGAAGCACGACAGTCCCGCCACATCCAGAGGAGCCTCGTTTCCGCCTCATGGCTCGAGAGGAGGGATCCTTTCACTGCGTGGTCGGGAAAGAATTCCCGGCATTCCCCCTCGCATCTCAAGAGGAGGCGCTCTCCACAGGAAAGGCGAGAGGAACTCCAGTGTTGTGCCACCATTCCCAGAGTCCCCCAGATGTCTCAGTCCATTCCAGGGAAACCTGTTTTCCCTGCACTGCCTCGACTTTCAAGCCGAGGATCGACTCACACGACGGTGACACGTGGGTCAGCCCTGTGGGAAAGCCTCCTGGGAAAGCATCGTGGGAAAGCCTCGTGGGAAAACCTCGAGGGAAAGCCACAGATCCCTTGATCCACGCGAAGGGAAGCGTGACACTGCTGCTACAGCTCTGAAGGAAAGCGCACCTGCATGCCCCCATTCGAGACGAGGACTGACTCCCCTGGGGAGACTCCAGAAGTACCCCAAGATCCATGTCTGCACTGGAGAGGAATCCTCAGGTTCTGGCACTGACTCCACACAAGGCCTTAGGCCCCAGCATCGACGGGAGAGGAATCCCGAGAGGCCCCCATGCAACTCGCATGGGGACTGGCCTTTCTTGAGGCCACCAGATCGGGTCCGTGAGGTCCCCGTCGTAAGTCGAGAGCACCTGCCGCAACTCGAGAAAATCCAGGAGGTTCTCCCCTCCAGGCGAGATGAGGCCCATTTCCGCTGCGGCGTCTCGAGGCTAATCGCACCTAAACTCTGGAATTTTCAAAGGGTCCTTCACACCCTTGCTGCAACTCAAGAAGTTCCCCGACATACCCGACTCCACTCGAGAGGAAGCAAGAGAGTCCCGCCCACATCCAGAGGAGCCCCGTTTCCGCCTCCTAGCTCGAGAGGAGGGATCCTTTCCCTGCGTGGTCGGGAAAGAATTCCCGGCCTTCCCGTCGCATCTCAAGTGGAGCCGCTCTCCACAGGAAAGGCGAGAGGAACTCCAGGGTCGTGCCACATTCCCAGAGTCCCCCAGGTGTCTCAGTCCATTCCAGGGAAACCTGTTTTCCCTGCACTGCCTCGACTTTCAAGCCGAGGATCGACTCACACCACGGTGGCAGGTGCGACAGCCCTGTGGGAAAGCCTCGTGGGAAAGCCTCGTGGGAAAGCCACAGATACCTTGATCCACTCGAAGGGAAGCGTGACACTGCTGCTACAGCTCGGGAGGAAAGCGCACGTGCATGCCCCCACTCGAGACGAGGGCTGACTCCCCTGAGGAGACTCCAGAAGTACCTCAAGATCCATCTCAGCACTGGAGAGGAATCCTCAGGTTCCGGCACTGGCTCCACACAAGATCTTAGGGCCCGGCATTGACGTGAGAGGAATCCCGCGAGGCCACGGAGGAACTCGCATGGGGACTGGCCTTTCCTTACGCAACCACTGCGGGTCCCTGAGGTCCCCGTCTTAAGACGAGAGAACCTGTCGCAACTCGAGAAAATCCAGGAGGTTCTCCCCTCCAGGCGAGGTGAGGCTCCTTTCTGCTGAGGCGTCTCGAGGCTAATCACACCTACCCTCTGGAACTTCCAAAGGGTCCTTCACACCCTTCCTGCAACTCAAGAAGTTCCCGTATATACCTGTCTTCACTCGAGAGGAAGCACGAGCGTCCCGCCCACATCCAGAGGAGCCCCGTTACCGCCTCCTAGCACGAGAGGTGGGATCTTTTCCATGCAGGGTCGATAAAGAATTCCCGGCGTTCCCGTTGCATCTCAAGAGGAGGCGCTCTCCACCTGAAAGGCGAGAGGGACTCAAGGGTCGTGCCACCATTCCCAGAGTCCCGCAGATGTCTCAGTCCATTCCAAGGAAACCTGTTTTCCCTGTACTGGCTCGACTTTCAAGCCGAGGATCGAATCACACCACCGTGGCACGTGGGACAGCCCTGTGGGAAAGCCTCTTGGGAAAGACTTCTGGGAAAGCCTCGAGGGAAAGCCACAGATGCCTTGATCCACGGGAAGGGAATTGTGACACTGCTGATACAGCTCGGAGGAAAGCACACGTGCATGCCCCCACTCGAGACGAGGACTGACTCCCCTGGGGCGATTCCAGAAGTACCCCAAGATCCATGTCAGCACTGGAGAGGAATCCTCAGGTTCCGGCACTGACACCGCACAAGGTCTTAGGCCTGGGAATCGATGGGAGAGGAATCCCGAAAGGCCCCCAAGCAACTCGCATGGGGATTGGACTTTCCTGAGGCCACCAGAGCTGGTCCCTGAGGACCCCGTCGTAAGTCGAGAGCGCTTGCCGCAACTCGAGAAAATCCAGGAGGTTCTCCCTTCCAGGCGAGATGAGGCCAATTTCTGCTGAGACGTCTCGAGGCTAATCACACCTAACCTCTGGAAGTTCCAAAGGGTCCTTCACACTCTTTCTGCAACTCAAGAAGTTCCCCGACATACCCGTTTCCACTCGAGAGGAAGCACGAGTGTCCCGCCCACATCCAGGGAGCCCCGTTTCATCCTCATAGCTCGACAGGAGGGATCCTTTCCCTGCGTGGTCGGGAAAGAATTCCCGACGTTCCCGTCACATCTCAAGAGGGGGCACTCTCCACAGGAAAGGCGAGAGGAACTCCAGGGTCGTGCCACCATTCCCAGATCCCGCAGATGTCTCAGTCCATTCCACGGAAGCCTGTTTCCCGGCACTGCCTCAACTTTAAAGACGAGGATCGACTGACACCACGGTGGCATGTGGGACATCACTGTGGGAAAGCCTCGTGGGAAAGCCTGGTGGGAAAGCGTCGTGGGAAAGCCTCGTGGAAAGCCTCGAGGGAAAGCCACTGATCCTAGGATACACGGAAAGGGAAGCGTGACACTGCTGCTACAGCTCGGGAGGAAGGCGCACGTGCATGCCCCCACTCGAGACGAGGACTGACTCCCCTGGGGAGACTCCAGAAGTACCCCAAGATCCATGTCTGCACTGGAGAGGAATCCTCAGTTTCCGGCACCGACTCCACACAAGGCCTTAGGCCCTGGCATCGACCGGAGAGGAATCCCGAGAGGCACCCGAGCAACTCGCATGGGGACTGGCCTTTCCTGAGGCCATTAGAGCGGGTCCTGAGGTCCCCGTCTTAAGTCGAGAGCACCTGCCGCAACTCGAGAAAATCCAGGAGGTTCTCCCCTCTAGGCGAGATGAGGCCCATTTCCGCTACGGCGTCTCGAGGCTATTCACACCTAACCTCTGGAACTTCCAAAGGGTCCTTCACACCCTTGCTGCAACTCAAGAACTTCCCCGACATACCCATCTCCACTCGAGAGGAAGCAGGAGAGTTCTGCCCACATCCAGAGGAGCCCCGTTTCCGCCTCCTAGCTCGAGAGGAGGGATCCTTTCCCTGCGTGGTTGGGAAAGAATTCCCGGCGTTCCCGTCAACAGCTCAAGAGGAGGCGCTCTCCACAGGAAAGGCGAGAGGAACTCCAGAGTCCTGCCACATTCCCAGAGTCCCCCGATGTCTCCGTCCATTCCAGGGAAACCTGTTTTCCCTGCACTGCCTCGACTTTCAAGCCGAGGATCGACTCACACCACGGTGGCACGTCGGACAACCCTGTGGTAAAGCCTCGAGGAAAAGCCACAGATCCCTTGATCCACGCGAAGGGAAGCGCGACACTGCTGCTACAGCTCGGAAGGAAAACGCACGTTCATGCCCCACTCGAGACGAGGCCTGACTCCCCTGGGGGGACTCCAGAAATACCCTCAAGATCCATGTCATCACAGGAGAGGAATCCTCAGGTTCCCTCACTGACTCCACACAAAGGTCTTAGGCCCCAGCATCGACAGGAGAGGAATCCCGAGAGGCCCCCGAGCAACTCGCATGGGGACTGGCCTTTCCTGAGGCCACCAGAGCGGATCCCTGAGGTCACCGTCGTAAGACGAGAGCTCCTGCCGCAACTCGAAAAAATCCAGGAGGTTCTCCCCTCCAGGCGAGATGAGGCCCATTTCTGCTGAGGCGTCTCGAGGCTAATCACACCTAACCTCTGGAAATTCCAAAGGGTCTTCACACCCTTGCTGCAACACAAGAAGTTCCGCGACATACCGGTCACCACACGAGAGGAAGCACGAGAGTCCCGCTCACATCCAGAGGAGCCCCGTTTTCGTCTCCTAGCTTGAGAGGAGGGATACTTTCCCTGCGTGCTCGGGAAAGAATTCCCGGCGTTCCCGTCGCATCTCAAGAGGAGGCGCTCTCCACAGGAAAGGCGAGAGGAACTCCAGGGTCCTGCCACCATTCCCAGAGTCCCCAGATGTCTCAGTCCATTCCAGGGAAACCTGTTTTCCCTGCACTGCCTCGACTTTCAAGCCGAGGATCGACTCACACCACTGTGGCACGTGGGACAGCCCTGTGGGAAAGCCTCGTGGGAAAGCCTCTTGGGAAAGCCTCGTGGGGAAAGCCTCGAAGGAAAGCCACAGATCCCTTGATCCATGCGAAGGGAAGCGTGACACTGCTGCTACAGCTCGGGAGGAAAGCGCACCGTGGCATGCCCCCACTAGAGACGAGGTCTGACTGCACTGGGGGAGAATCCAGAAGTACCCCAAGATCCATGTCAGCACTGGAGAGGAATCCTCAGGTTCCGGCACCGGCTCCACACAAGATCTTAGGCCGCCACATCGACGGGAGAGGAATCCCGACAGGCGCCGAGCAACTCGCATGGGGACTGGCCTTTCCTGAGCACCAGAGCGGGTCCCTGAGGTCCCGTCGTAAGTGGAGACACCTGTCGCAACTCCAGAAATTCCAGGAGGTTCGCCCTCCAGGCGAGATGAGCCCATTTCCGCTGAGGTGTCTCGAGGCTAATCACACCTAATCTCTGCAATTTCCAAAGGTCCTTCACACCCTTGCTGCAACTCAAGAAGTTCCCGACATACCGTCTCCACTCGAGAGGAAGCACAAGAGTCCCGCCCACATCCAGAGGAGCCCTGTTCCGCCTCTAGCTCGAGAGGAGGATCCTTTCCTGCGTGTCGAAAGTATTCCCGGCCTTTCCGTCGCATCTCAAGTGGAAGCGCTCTCCACAGGAAAGGCGAGAGGAACTCTAGGGTCGTGCCACATTCCCAGAGTGCCACAGATGTCTCAGTCCATTCCAGGGAAACCTGTTTTCCCTGCACTGCCTCGACTTTCAAGCCGAGGATCGACTCACACCACGGTGGCACGTGGGACAGCCTGTGGGAAAGCCTCGTGGGAAAGCCTCGTGGGAAAGCCTCGAGGAAAGCCACAGATCCTTGATCCACGCGAAGGGAAATGCAACACTGCTGCTACAGCTCGGGAGGAAAGCGCACGTGCATGCCCCACTCGAGACGAGGACTGACTCCCCTGGGGAGACTCCAGAAGTACCCCAAGATCCATGTCAGCACTGGAGAGGAATCCTCAGGTTCCGGCACGCTCCACACAAGATCTTAGGCGCTGGCATCGACGGAGAGGAATCCCGAGAGGCCCCGAGCAACTCGCATGGGATTGGCCTTTCCTGAGGCCACCAGAGCGGGTCCCTGAGGTCCCCGTCGTAAGTCGAGAGCACCTGCCGCAACTCGAGAAAATCCAGGAGGTTCTCCCTCCAGGCGAGATGAGGCCCATTTCCACTGAGGCATCTCGAGGCTAATCACATCTAACTCTGGAACTTCCAAAGGGTCCTTCACACCCTTGCTGGAACTCAAGAAGTTCCCCCGACATACCCGTCTCCACTCGAGAGGAAGCACGAGAGTCCCGCCCACATCCAGAGGAGCCCGCTTTCGCCTCCTAGCTCGAGAGGAGGATCCTTTCCCTGCGTTGGTCGTGAAGAAGTTCCGCGTTCCCCGTCGCACCTCAAGAGGAGGCCGCTCCACAGGAAGAGCGAGAGGAACTCCACCGGTCGTCCCAACATTCCAGAACCCCAGATGTCTCAGTCGCATTCCAGGGAACCTGTTTCCCTGCACTGCCTTTCGACTTTCAAGCGAGGTCGACTCACACCACGTGGCACGTGGACGCCCTCGTGGAAAACGCCTCGTGCGAA
>NW_017194525.1:0-20717 GCF_001704415.2 Capra hircus
CCAAATGACTGCATTGTACTGATTGCGTAATAGCCACTAAATGCGATTTTATCTTACTCGGTACCAAGAGTGAGAAAACTACGGCCCCACAGCTTGCTGCCTCTTTTTAATAATAAAGTTTTATTGGAACACAGCCACAACTCTTGTCCTTCCTATTGTACCTGGCTGTTTTCATGCTTTTTAAAATGGAAATTTAAGCAGTGTGATAGAGATCATATGGCTTGCAAAGGCAAAACCATTTACTAGCCGGCCCTTGACAGGAAAAGTTTGCCTATCTGTACCTTCTGTTATTAATGCCTGAAAATGTTATCCAGCATCACAACAGCAGAGTTCTCTGCTTAAGTCACTTACTGGTTGTAGAGTTCTACCCTTTGCTGCGCTGCATTCACTCTGCAGGGCCTCTGAGGTGCCATATAATCTCCATAGACCGACCGTTAAATTTTACAGATGTTGGGAGTGAGAGTCAGATGGTGGGAAGAATCATGAAGCTCAATGAGTTCAATTACTTTACACATAATTTAATTTTGGGCTCTATGAAAAATTAGTTTCAAGACTGACTTGCTGTTTCTTCTGTGGCAGTTTGAATATAAGGTTTACAAATCACAGCTTCCCAACCTATGCAAGACTCTCAGCCTCTTAATGAAAAATTGGTCTGTTTCCAGACAGGTGGAGTTCTGTCTCTAATAGAATGTACCTTGGTCGAGGAGCCTGATGCGAGCGATGATGACTGTAAGTCACATTCTATCACTAGAATTATATTAGCATTAAATAGTCCTACGGTTTATTTGTTGATAGCTAAGAAGAGCTGCTTCAGGAGACAGGAAAGATATTAAGAATAAATTCCCTGAATTCATTTATATATGAAAAATTCTGTTGAACCATTTAACCTGTGACCCCAGTTAAGCCGTCTTTGGAAATTTACATTTTACTGAATTTGTCTCGTGATAGTGACTTTGCAGCAGCAGAGAAGAAAGTAATTGAATTAGAATGTTGGAATTCTGTAATTTAAATTTTTAAAAAAGCCATGAATTGATAAGAAGAGCAGGACCCTAGTCTTGAGTAACCCATTGATCTCAGCTTTTTCATCTGCTTATGAGTTTAACAAAGCTGTCCCCATGCTTGAGAAGTACTGTATCATTAAAAGGAGATTCTGGACTTAAATGCACATTGGTTGTATTACTAGGGCCTTGAGAAAGCAGTTATCACTCATATTTTTGTATTCACATCTGATTGTTTGGTTTATGTGTGTTGAAAGCCAAAGGTTCTGGCCAATGTGTTTGGACACTTGGATTTCAAAATAGTGGTGGAGCCTCCTGATGCTGCCCCTTTTCAACTGTGGTCTTGTTAGCACCTTCCCGCCAGGAAAAAGCTGCCTGGACAAGTGACATCAGTCAGGTAAGCAAGTGACTTTGGCCCCAAGTTGGGTTTTGTTTTGTGTTTTAAATTTCACAGCATAAACTTTTGGGATGCAGGTTTTAAGTCAATATATTTTTGTTAGAAAATTATAATCTGGCTGCTGTGGTCATTGTCTTCATGCATTGAATCATTTGTTGTTGTTTGTTTGTTTTTTTAAATTTACCTAAATGTTGTCATTGTATTTTGCGTCCTGGGCATTTTGTACAAGCCAGTATACACTTGTGTTGGACAGTGATTTTGTTTGTTTGTTTGGAGAGTGTTAAAATTGCCCCGTGAGTAGTAAATTCTCCAGTGACCTCATTAGATTTTTTTTTTTTTTTTTTGCTTATTTGTTGCTGAGATAGGAAAATGGTGAGAGATGTAAAAAATAGCTAACGAGGACTGTGGAATCAAATGAAAAAGAGAGATACTGCTTGTAGTATGAGGCCTGAAAATGAGTTCCTATATTTTATATAGAAAAAGTTAGGGAACAGATTTGCTTACCTTTCCTTGACAGCACTGCCTGGTTAGGGAATTGCTACATTTGTTCAGGATTTGAAAAAATGTCAAAACTAAGTGATGATTGGACTTGGGCATTCTTCAAGCCAAGCTCTACATTAATTCTGGCTCCATTAAACAATCTAGGTGAAAAGGGAAGCTGTGAAGGAAAATGTTAAAGCTTAATCATCTTTAGAATTGTTGATTAAAAGATGATTGGGGCAAACAGGAAAGGCATATGTTATAGATCCCATTGTCTTCCTTTTCTGAAGAGCTGTTAGTAATTTATATATGCCTTAGATATAAGTATGAACTATAAATATATCATAGTTTTTCAGATAGTTTATTTTTTTCTTTTTTAAAAAGCAATTGTTTAATTTTTTTTTTTTTTTTTGGCCTTGCCATAAGCCATGCAGGATCTTAGGTCTCCAACCAAGGACTGAACCTGTGGCCCTCTACATTGGGAGGGCAGAGTCTTAACCACTGGACCCCAGGAAAACCCCTTAATTTTTTTCTAAGTGACTGAAAAGCAAAAATAGAATGTGAATGTGCAAGTTAATTATTTTTATATGTCAAAGAAGTTTTTACCAGACTTAATCTCATTTGTCCTTAACAATAATATTCTGAAGGTAAACAGAAACAGTAGTCCCATTTCACAGGTACGAAAACTGAGGTTCAGAAAGTTAATAAGCATTTGTCCGAAGTTACACAACTGTGCTGGCTCATGACTCAAACCTAATCCAGGTCTTTTATTACCACTCTAAATGTCCTCTAATGGAATTCCGGATTTTTACTGCTTTTCTTCCAGGACTGTTTTGATGATGAATAAACAAGCTGAAGTCAAGGTACTTCTTTTCTGGTTAACAAAGAAACAAAAATATGGGATCATGTATATTTGCATAATTACACACTTATGGTGATTTACTAATACTTTCATTAGCTCTAAGCTGTATGAATTAATACTGTAATTAAGTCTGTGGAATGCATCTTTTACCTTAAGAAACTCTGAGTCAGTCATTGATTCTGTGAACGTTAACTGAGCAATCACCCTGTGCTTCCAGGCACTGTGTAGGTACCAGGGGTTTTGGCAACGATCCCTGCTCTCAAGGAGACAGACAGATTAGTAGAGAAGAAAGGGAAGTAGACAACTTAATGCAACAAAATTGTGTATGTGTTGTAAAGCCAAGATAAGTAGGAAGAATGGGGGGAATTAGAGTTGTAGACAAAGATGTTTTTCCAGCTTCTTATCGTTTCTACCTTATGATATAACTGGGGTGCCTAAGATTCAGAGTTGATAAAAACTTTAAGCAATCTTACTTAGAGGGCCAGGTGAGGCATCGCTAAGAGAGAAAAGACCCTTGAGGTGTATGAATGATTCTATGCCAAGTCCTTTAAAGAAAGGATCTAATACTTTGCCTCCCAGAAGCAGTGATTCTCTCTATTTTGACTACATTTTAGCAGGAAATGGCAACCCACTCCAATATTCTTACCTGAAAAATTCCATGGTCGGAGTAACGTGGCAGACTATAGTCCATGGGGTAGCTAAGAGTTGGACGCAACTGAGTACACACGCAGACTACATCTTGAGTTAGGTGTGCAGTTTCTTCCTATTTCTCCAAGTTTCTATGGCTAATATACTAGTGTACTAGATTATATGTATAATTGAATTGGAGAAGGAAACAACAGGAAACTGTGCCTTTCTGAGTGACGGTGATATCATGATATGAAATTACTGTGTTCAGTAGAACCTTAAGTGGTTTTGATACTTAAAATTTCAGCCATTCAACAAACATATTTATGCAGTGATAACATATGCCAGGCACTATCTTGGTGCTTGTGATATATCGTGGACAGGAGAGAACAACAACAATTCCCTGACCTTGTGTAGCTTATAGTCTAGTGTGGGGAAACTGAAAACAAGGTAAAGATAATAAATATACAATATTTTATGTTAGAAGGTGATAGGGAAGGTTGAGAAGGATTGGGCTACTGGAGGTAGCTGTGGGTCAATACAATTTTGAAAAGGTGATCATCTCGTTTTGAAGACAACATGAAAACAAAGACTGTGGTGAGTGATGGAAATACCATGTAGATATGTAACAAAGGGAAAGTCATTCCAGATGGAAGGAACAGCTACTGCAAGCACTCTAGAGTAGGAGGCAATATATTTTGAGCAATAGCATGAAGGTGGAGAAGGCAATGGGAACCCACTCCAGTACTCTTGCCTGGAAAATCCCATGGGTGGAGGAGCCTGGTAGGCTGCAGTGCATGGGGTCGCTAAGTCAGACACGACTGAGCGACTTCACTTCACTTTCACTAGATGTGGCTGGAGGGAAATGTTGAGAGGGAAAGTGGAAAAGGGGGAAGTAATTTCAGTGGAGCTGTTAAGTAAGCAGTGGGGTATGGACACTCAGTGCTTGGAGGGAGGTCCATGTGTGAGACCCTGCCATTTAGATGATATTTAAGGCCGCAGACTGTTGAGATCACCCAGGGAATCAGTATAGATAGAAATGAGGAGAAGCCTGTGGAGCGAGTGAGGAGTCACGGAGAACAGCAAAGAAGAGAAGGAACCGGTAGTGCGATTGGAGGCTAGCCGAGAGGGTGTGGTGTCTTGCAAGTTAAATGAGGGAAATGTATCGAAGAGAAGGGAGTGGCTATGAGTCAGCTGCTTCTAAAAGAAGTTATGGTACACATATAAACTGGAATATCACTCATAACAAGGAATGAAATTGGGTCATTTATAGAGATATGGAGGGACCTAGAGTCTATCAAACAGAGTGAAGTAAGTCAGGAAGAGAAAAACAAACATCATATATTAATGCACATGTGTGGAATCTAGAGAAATGGTACAGATGAACCTAGTTCCAGGGCAGGAATAGAGATGTAAACATGGAGACCAGACAAGTGGACACGGTGAGGGGAGGGTGAGATGAATTGGGAGATTAAGTGTGACTTAGGTACACTACTGTGTGTAAAATAGCTAGCTACTGGGAACCTGCTGTATAGAATAGGGAACTCAGCTCTGTGCTCTGTGATGACCTAGGGCCTAGGATGTGGGGAAGGGACAGAGGCTCAGCGGGGAGGAAATATATGTATGCATATAGCCGATTCACTTCACTGGACAGCAGAAACCAGTACAACATTGTAAAGCAATTACACTCAAATTTAAGAAAAAAAGTGTTGAGCCAGGTAGTGAGTGTTCTGAGACTCTTAGTGATTTTCCTGACGCAGGGTTTGAATGGTGGGTGGTGGGGACAGAGTGCTCCACTATCAATTGAGCCTAGTTTACTGCCCAGCAGCCTGCATCTCCACTGGATTTTGTTCTCCACTTAAAACATTTTCATTTTATGGGGGAATCTGTGTGCTATACATACATCGATGAAATTTGTTAGTCTCCCAAACATGCCTCTGGGCATATTCATTATTGATAAGATGAGCCTACAGAATGCTTGAAATGTACCTTTTAATATTTTATCATGTATATGTGAAAATATGGATACAAAAAGGAACCAGAAATACTCCCAACACCCAGATCACTAAATAAATGTTTATCAAAGTGTCTTTCACAGATAATTACATGAAGGTTTTTTATTTTAATGCAGATTCCTGAGCCCACATTCCAGACACCACCCCCCCTCAGGTTTAACAGGCTCCACTGATCACTTTTGCACATTACATTTGAGAAACTCTGTTCTGAAAATCAAATATTTTCATCTCTGAAACTTTCACAATCCTGCCATACAAAAATAATTCAACAGTTTGCCTCTAGGTGCATATATGCATCATTTTTTCCTTTTTCATCTTCCTGTATTCCTATGAGTTCTTTGTATCGGTGTCTCCTAATGGTAATATATGTTTATCCTACAATGTTAACTTAGACTTCCCTGATGACTCAGTGGGTAAAGAATCTGCTTACCAATGTGGAAAATGTGGGTTTGGTCCCTGGGTCAGGAAGATCCCCTGCAGAAGGAAATAGCAATCCACTCCAGTATTCTTGGCTAGGAAATCCCATGGACAGAACCTGGTGGGCTGCAGTCCATGGGGTCCCAAAGAGCTCAACATGACTGTGTAACTAAGCATGCATCATGTTAACTTACCACTTTTCTAGCTCTTTCTGAATAATTAGGCATATAGGCAATTTCCAAGTTTCAGCACTAGTGTATGTTGGGGTGGTGCTGGCCATCGTTGCACCAAGAGTTACTCCTCCTTTCAAGGCCCCTTGTTGGTGTATCTTACCCACAGGTATAGGGCTGGTGAAGGGGGCCTGATCACTTTCATGATTTCATGATTCGTGACTCGACAGACTGCCAGAACACCCCAAGAAACATGTAACTCATCTCTTCTAAGTCCTGCCAGGGCTGAATTCTGTCATGTTTATCGCATTTCCTCATTTAATGGATAAGTGGAATTCCTTCCTAGCGGTTTTAATTACTTCTGCAATTATCAGTGAGACTAACATTTTCCACCATATCTATTTCTTGTCTGTTTATACCAGATGGACATTTATTTGTTGGGGCTATGTTTGTAGATATCCTTCCCTGTCCTAGGGAAATGAACATTTCTTTCAATCTAAATTATGAATATATTCTCCATGATTTTGTCCTTCTTTTTGTCATTTTTTTGTTTTGCATAATTTTAATTTTTTCTGGCTTAATTTGATTCCACCTTGCTAAACCATTATACCATGTTATACTTATCACATGTAGCTCTTACTTGAAATAATAAAGTAGTGCCTAAGTATTGACACAATCCCACTTTCACATAGAGAACTCTGTATGAAAATTAAGACTTTTAGCTTTGTCAGGCCTCTTTCTTTGAAGCTGTAATTTTTAGAAGTAACAATTGCTTGAATGATTAATTATACTTTTAGCTCCACCAGCAAGGTCATAATTAACCGTTGGTGCCTCCAACAAAATGTGCAAGTGGTTAATGGTCTTGACCAATAATTCTTCCCTTTTTCATCTATTTATAGGGAAAAATTTGAGGCTGAAGATTTGACCGTTCATTTCAATATAGTGCATTCATCTGTGCATGTCTTACTGTGATACATAATGGAGTATTAAACAGATTTTTCTGTAATTATGGGTATTAACTAAAATGCAGAATTAAAATTCACCTCTGAGCTTCTTGGTTTGGGCAGATGTGTCAAAATATAGACAAATTTGTAGCACACTGACATGCTTCCTCCCTTAAAATAGCTTCTCTGGAATCAATAGGGAATTTTTTTACTTTAATATAAAAAGGTGATTTAAGAGAAAAATTGAGTTTACTTTTCTTCCCACTCTTTAGACATATTAGGAAGATAGAAAGTTATGGTGATGCAGTAGGTTACTGACCTTTGACCAGATACTTCCTTAAGCAGGAGCTGCAGAAAAGCCTACTAGAGGGAATTCTCTGGTAGTCCAGTGGGTAGGACTCCGCATTTCCACTGCAGAGGGCACAGGTTCCATCCCCGGTCAGGGAACTAAGGTCCCACAATCTGTGTGGTATAGTTAAAAAAAAACAAAAAACAAAAAAACGGAAAACAAAGCAAAATAAAAAAGCCCAAACAAACAAACAAACAAACAAAAACGCTGCTGCAAAAGGCATTGTCAGCCTTCCTTCAAGGACCAAATGCTTCAAAATTACCTGGGTCTAACAATCCCTCTACTGGGCATGTGCCTAGTCACTCAGTCGTGTCTGACTCTTTGTGACCCCATGGACTGTAGCCTGCCAGGCTCCTCTGTCCATGGGATTTTCCTGGCAGGAATACTGGCGTGGGTTACCATGCCTTCCTCCAGGGGATCTTCCCAACCTAGGGATCGAACCCACATCTCCTGTGTCTCCTGCATTGCAGGCAGATTTTTTTCCACTGAGCCACCATACCCTGAGAGAACCTAATTGAAAGAGATGCATGTACCCCAGTGTTTATTGCAGCACTCTTTACAATAGCTAGGACATGGAAGCAACCTAGATGTCCGACAGAAAACTGGATACAGAAATTGTGATGTATGTATATATAGACACAAAGGAATATTCAACTCAGTTCAGTTGCTCAGTGGTGTCCGACCCTTTGTGACCCCAAGGACTACAGCACACCAGGCCTCCCTGTCCATCACCAAGTCCCAGAGTCTACCCAAACTCATGTCCATTGAGTTGATGATGCCATCCAACCATTTCATCCTCTGTCCTCCCCTTCTTCTCCCACCTTCAATTTTTCCCAGCATCAGGGTATTTTCAAATGAGTCAACTCTTTGCATCAGGTGGCCAAAGTATTGGAGTTTCAGCTTCAACATCAGTCCTTCCAATGAACACCCAGGACTGATCTCCTTTAGGATGGACTGGTTGGATCTCCTTGCAGTCCAGGGGATTCTCAAGAGTCTTCTCCAACACCACAGTTCAAAAGTGTCAGTTCTTCGGTGCTCAGCTTTCTTTATAATCCAACTCTCACATCCATACATGACTACTGGAAAAACCATAGCCTTGACTAGATGGACCTTTACTCTGCTATTAAAAAAAGAACACATATGAGTTAGTCCTAATGAGTTGGATGAACCTAGAGCCTTTTGTACAGAGTGAAGTAAGTCAGAAAGAGAAAGACAAATATTGTATTTCCGGTTGGGTTAGTGGTGAAGAACCTGCCTGCCAGTGCAGGAGAAATAAGAGATAAGGGTTCAGTCCCTGGGTTGGGAAGATCCCCTGGAGGACGGCATGGCAACCCACTCCAGTGTCCTTACCTGGAGAACTCCATGGACAGAGGAGCCTGGCAGGCTACAGTCCTCAGGGTCACAAAGAGTCAGACAGGACTGAAGTGACTTAGCACTAGCAGCAGCAACGCATATGTGTGGACTCTAGAAACATGGTGCTGATGAATCTATTTGTAGGGTGGGGGCGTCAGTGGAGACACAGAGAAGAGACTTGCGCACTGTGTGGGAAGGAGATAGTAGGGGAATTGAGAGAGCAGCATGGAAGCATACACATTACCATGCGTGCAATAGCTAGCTAGTAGGAATCTGCTGTGTGACGCAGGGAGCTCAGCCCAGTGCTCTGTGACAATCTAGAGGAGTAGGATGGGGGAGGGGGGGAGATGGGACAGAGATTCAAGAGGGACGGGGTATATGTGTACCTGTGGCTGACTCATGTTGATGTATGGCAGAAACCAGCACAATATTGTAAAGCAATTATTCTCCAATAAAATTTTTTTTAATTACCTGGGGCTTTTATAAATACGCATATTCCCAGTCCTCTATCCCCTGGTCATAGTCATCACAAACTGAACTAGAATAGCCATGATCTAGGAATCTGCTTTTGTTATCTTACTGATTTTAAGGTGTACAGTAATTCACATAAATTGTGTCCTTAAAGTTATATGACACCCTGGCTATTTCCATGTCTTTCTCTTTTAACTGAGTGAATTGGATTCATTTTCTCAGGGCTCAATCTCTTCTCCCCAACACAAGATATGTGCTTATATGATTATGAATATATACCTTCCATATAAATATTAATATATTCATACACACATTCATAAATAAAAGTTCTATTGCAGTTTAACTTTCTTTCTGGAAGAGAACTCTTTTCTTCAGTGCAGCAGTACTGAAAATACCAAATGGAAGTGAGATAAAAGCAAAATATTCTGGTTGAAGTAGAATTGGTAAACCCAGAGCCCCTAGGAATCTTGTTTGTTCAAAATCATGTTGTCACTGAACCCTGTCTGTGGAACCTCTAATAGATAAAGAGTCCATTTCAAAACCACTTCTCTGTTATAAATACACCGTAATATATTTTATATACACATGTATGTATATGTGAGTATGGGCTTCCCTGGTGGCTCAGTGGTAAAGAATTCGCCTGCTAATGTGGGAGATGCGGGTTCACTCCTTGGGTTGGGAAGATCCCTTAGAAAAGGAAATGGCAACCCATTCCAATATTATTGCTCCGGGAATCCTAGGGACAGAGGAGCCTGGCCAGCTACAGTCCATGGGGTCGCAAAACTTAACTACTAATCAACAGCAACATACGTGTATATGTGTGTGTGTATATCTATATATGCATATATATTCATCCATCCCACAGATAGATGTGTCAGTTATCAAAGACCTTTTTGTACAATTAAATGTGATTTTTTATTACATGGTCTTTTGATCTCTGGTTCAGATTGCATGTATATTTCCTTCTGAGACTCGAGTGTAAGTAAAAATTTCTTTTTCTTCCGATTGAAAATAATTTAATGCTTGACACAATGAATCAAATAGATTTATGAAATGAGATCTGACGCTGGATAATAAGATGTTCAAAAGTGGTCACATAAATCTTCTTATTCGGATCTAAAACATTTATCTCAAGTTTCAATTCTGGCAGTGTGGAGGACTGTACCGATTTAGATACCCTCTGGCTACAAAATCAGAAATATTCAAGTCAATGTATGGCAAAAACAATGCAATTTTGTAAAGTAAAATAAATAAATAAATTAATTTTTTAAAAAAAGAAATATTTAATACATAAAATCAGTATAATAAAAAATTTAATTCATTGATGATATTTATAAATATAAAAGGAAATCTCTAGTTGCCAGAAATAACAGGGAAATTTAAAGTCAGAGCAAACAGCATGTAAACTGAAGACACAGAGACTTGAAAATGATTTAAGTCTGGTTATTGGTCCCATGCCTGAGGGGTATTAACTAAAGGAGCGAGGGTTAGCCTTGGGCCCCTTAAAGGAACTGAGATTTCTGTTTAAAGCCTGATTGGAAGGCAGTCCCGTGCATGAAATAAGAACCAAAAAAAAAAAAATACCCATTTGGCCTGGGAAATCATAAAGAAGTCTGTCTTTGTCTTGGGTTCTGAATTTTTTTAAATCTCCTTTGAGAAAAACAAATGCATTTCTGGCCTATGGATTTGAAATTCAGATTCACAATATTCACATGGTGTGAAAATTCCAAACTGAGAAATTAATGCAGAAACAATTTTTGGACTGGTGCTAACCCAAGAAAGCTTGGTAAAAGCAAAGACAAAGTCACTGGATTAGCAACACTTCAGCAGTTCAGGGCTCATGACCATGTGCTCAAAATCAAAAATTACAAATCTTTTGGGTAACTGATCTATCATGAATGAGAGTCAGAAGACTCAGTTAAGCAGTATAATTAGCACTGCTGGAACTTCATCTAATAGAGTGATAACATAGAGAAGACAGGTTTAAAAGAAGATTTAAAATAAAGTATGAAAGGAAAGGAGGGAAGAAAGAAGAAAGGAAAGAAAAGATCGCTATGTAAAAAGGATCCAGATTTAACTTTCAAAGAACCAAACAGAATATCTAAACATAAAACCTATAGCCCTGAGACATTCTGAGGCTGTTGTCTGATAACTATGCTGTTGCTTAAAGGAAATTGAAGGAACACTGTTTACTTTCCACAATTCTCACCAAACACCATCTCTGTCCTCCCACTTTCTGTGTTGGTTACCCAGGTAACATCTTCATTCTGCTCAGAAAAACCGAGAGTGAAAAGTCTAAGGAATAGCTAGAAATGTCACTGGGGTGAAGGATGACTTAACCCCTCCTTCCTCTCCCTGTCTGTATGCAACATCTGTCTCCATGCCCCCAAATCTCACTCATAGTTTCATAAGAATGGGGATAGTGCTAAACCATTTTCCCACTGGAATTAGGAAAATGAATTTAAAGTGGTTTACCTTACTCATCTTTGAAACTCTTATATATTCTTTCTCTGCTCCCTGCCCTCATCTCCCAGCATTTAGCCCAGTATCTATCACATAGGTACATACGTAGTAAATGCAGACATGAGACCCTCATTTAATAAAATCCCTGCTGCTGCTGCTGCTAAGTCACTTCAGTCATGTCCGACTCTTAGCGACCCCATGGACTGCAGCCTACCAGGCTCCTCCGCCCATGGGATTTTCCAGGCAAAAGTACTGGAGTGGGGTGCTATTGCTTTCTCTAATGCCATATAATCCATGCATCTTCTTGGTGCTTGTGAGAATCCAAAAAGGTAGACTAGTTTTGGTTAAGTTTTGTGTCACTCAAAAGACAGTTGGCCATGTTTATTGCTTTTAAATATATTTGCATTTTCCAATTAAAAATGGCCTAATAGTGATAGTCATCTTTGAGTTTTACCCTGCTTTTTTCCTCTTGGTTTTATTCAGTAACTCATCAATTTCTATTATTGCTTTCTTCAAAATATTTATCTCCATCTGTTCCTCTTCATTCCCATGGTCTGCCTCAGCGGAGGCATGAATCATTTCATTTGTGACTCAGAATATCATCCTGATGATCTTGCCATTCAGTGAATTCCCCCAGCTGTAGATCTTTTAACTTGAAGACCACTTAGAAACTTGTAGTGACTTCCCATCTGCCTGCCGGATATAATCCAGATTCGAGACGGCTGACTCCAGCTGACTTCCTCTTTCTTACTGTCTCCTCCGTTATAGATGCTCACACCAGCCAGACTCATCTCCTCACATACTTAGAAATGAATGGAGTCATAAGCATCTCTTTTCACCTGGCCCTGACTGAGAGCTCTCCCTTTGAGGTCGTGTGGCCATTTTGAGGCCCAAGAGGATACCCCTCCTACTGGTAGCTTGGCTCACTGGTGAAAGCACTGACTCCATACAACTGGGTACTAATTTAGGACAGTGCAGTTTCAGAACTTTGGGAAGAATACCATGTCTAACTTCCTGCTACTCAAAACTGATGGGAGAAGCAGCATTTATTTATGCCTAAAGAAGAGACTTTAATTTTGGGGGCTCCAAAATCACTGCAGATGGTGACTGTAGCCATGAAATTAAAAGACGCTTACTCATTGGAAGAAAAGTTATGACCAACCTAGATAGCATATTGAAAAGCAGAGACATTACTTTGCCAACAAAGGTCCGTCTAGTCAAGGCTATACTTTTTCCAGTGGTCATGTGTAGATGTGAGAGTTGGACTGTGAAGAAGGCTGAGCGCCGAAGAATTGATGCTTTTGAACTGTGGTGTTGGAGAAGACTCTTGAGACTCCTTTGGACTGCAAGGAGATCCAACCAGTCCATTCTAAAGGAGATCAGCCCTGGGTGTTCTTTGGAAGGAATGATGCTGAAGCTGAAACTCCAGTACTTTGGCCACCTCATGTGAAGAGTTGACTCATTGGAAAAGACTCTGATGCTGGGAGGGATTGGGGGCAAGAGGAGAAGGGGACGACAGAGGATGAGATGGCTGAATGGTATCACCAACTCAATGGACGTGAGTCTGTGTGAACTCTGGGAGTTGGTGATGGACAGGGAGGCCTGGCATGATGCGTTCATGGGGTCACAAAGAGTCGAACATGACTGAGTGACTGAACTAAACTGAACTGAAAGGAGAGCAGCTCATACATACCCTTTTCTGCAGAGTATGAAATTAGTGCTTGAAATCAGATAAGCAAAGGCAGGACCCATCCTTTGGGACTCACCATAGAGTGTTTAGTTTGAAATTATACTCTTCAACCAATGTTGAGGAAGTTTATAAGACATGATTTGATAAAAAACAAAACTGTAATTACTTTAAAACAAGCTTGTTGAGGACAGTAATGTTCACGACATTATTCAATGTTTTCTTTATAAGACCCATGAGATAATTTTCCTTTGGACAGAGAATAGGATGAATTGAGGCTCTGTTAAGCCATGAATTTTGTAGTTGATCATATGGCTTCCTTTGAGTTAGCTGCCCCATGGCTCAGCTAATTTTGAGGACCACGTAGAGCAAGTGTTTGGAACTTCTCAACATAAAGTATATGTGGTCAATTGGTTCCAGGCTTCATCTTATTATTTTTCACCCTTTATCCAAATCCTCTGATTTTCTTACTTACCTTGACTTTATCTTACTATATGTATTTTTGTAATCCACCTAGGGGAGTAAGATATAGTATAAACTAATGTATAAGCACATATCATCTAATTTGTAGTTAGGGCCACCTCATGTGCAGAGTTGACTCATTAGAAAGGACCCTGATGCTGGGAGGGATTGGAAGCAGGAGGAGACAGAGGATAAGATGGCTGGATGGCATCACCGACTCGATGGACATGCGTTTGAGTGAACTCTGGGAGTTGGTGATGGACAGGGAGGTCTGGCGTGCTGTGATTCATGGGGTCGCAAAGAGTCGGACACGACTGAGCGACTGAACTGAACCACAATTATTCATATAAGAAGATAATTCAAAATTTCAGATGTTTGAAGAAATGAAGAGGAACTTTAAAATATTCTGCTTTATTCCCAGAAGTTGAGATCCACTATACCTCGTCATTGAAATAATGGCATAAGACTTGAGGAAACAAAGTTTTAAGGAACATTAAGTATGAAAATGGCTGATATGCTAAGTAGGGGAATCAACAGTCAGGGGATGCTGGTAATCCAAAGTTTTTTACATGCATATTCATTCTTTCATTAGACATTGGGGTTTAGGATAAACCCTGAGTTCAGAAGCCGTATGAAATCACTTGGCAATCAATTTCCTACACCATTTAATTATAATCATTAAGTAGTACATGGTATCCTAGTAACTAAAAGTAATTTCTGATTTTAAAAACTGTTTAGATTTTTTTTCATTTTCTGTTTTGTTTAAAGGGAATATGTATAATTCAAAATACTTCTCTAACCCAAAGTAATTGCAAAGGGAAATTTTGAATTGATAAGGCATAGATGTAAATAAAGAAGGCAGAGAAAATTAGCAAAGTTCTGAGTTTTCTTCTTAGAAAGAAAAGAGAGCAGATGAACAGGGCTTTATGTATGTCAGAAAAGGAGAAATCATACAGTTCATCCTCACCAAACCAACACATTGCCAATAGAAGCTTCTTGAGAAAGTAGTAAAATGCGGGGATTTATTGCCAAAAACACGCAAAAAAGCACGCACAGAGCTTACTAGTGAGAGAGAAGATGAATCCCATCCAAGGAAGCCACCATTTCTTCTCTGCCTGCCCCATACCACGCCCAGTGGTAGAGAAGGAATATTGCAGAGGCGGTCACTAGGGGTATAAACCCCTCAAGTAGAGTTGTGACTGCCAGAGGATTGTGCCGATGTGACATTGTGCTCAGAATCCTTGGGGAACACGTTCCAGGAAAATGTGGCCCTTATATCTATCCTTGGGCATTTGCTAGGTGCACAGTTTTGGTATTTGAGTATTGAATCTGTTCTTCAATGTGTAATGTTTCCCTCTGTG
Source organism: Capra hircus (assembly GCF_001704415.2). Lineage (NCBI taxonomy): Eukaryota > Metazoa > Chordata > Mammalia > Artiodactyla > Bovidae > Capra > Capra hircus. The sequence goes on from NW_017194525.1 coordinate 15,057, forward strand.
TGTGTGCATGTATGTGTGTGTGTGTGCATGTATGTGTGTGTGTGTGTACGCATGTGTGCATACCCATGCTTGCGTGCTTATGTGCCCAGATGAGAAACTGAATTGTTTTAATGACTGTAAATAATTCTAGGAATACGTACTCTGCCTAGGTTTTCATGTGGGTTGTAACTGTCTATTTTTTAATTTCACAGTGTGTGGACAACATACGGTGTAATGGTTTAATGACTATAGTGTTTGAAGAAAATTCCAAAGTTACTGTGCCACATATGATTAAGTAAGTGTGATAATCCTTTCTCTGACATTTTAATCAGGATCAAATTGGTGTAATGTAAAACCCTGAATAAAATATTACTTCACTGGGATTCAGCTTCATACTGTGAATACATTCAGCAGTGATGTGATAATTCATAATATGCCATTATAAATAATAAGACTATTGTAATGGTTTTTCAGATTCATAGTTTCTTGACTCACAGCATATAAATATAGCTTTTCATACTATTCAGAATGCCTTCCTCAGTACAAAAAGCCTATCAGAATTTTTAAGTTCAGTATATAAAGTTGTGATAGCAGATGTATCAGAGGATGGACAAAAGTTTGGCATATTCTTTTGCAGTCTTCTCAGTGAGTATGAATTGTATTAGTTAGATTTGGTTGTAGAGATGCATTGAGATTTTGAAGACACTCAACATAAATTAACTGGCTTTTCTATGGTACCATCTACCCACAGCCTGTGTATGGATTTGCCCCAGAGGCTATTGCTGGGGGCTTCCATCCTGCTGTATATGAGTTTTGTTAAGAAAGCAAATCTGATAATTTAGTGTTATCACTAAGGAAATTGTAGTTTTATTTGAAGTGAGAAGTTATATCAATAACTATGTGCCATAACTCTCTACATTAGAACTTTTGTCTCTATATACTTTCTTGTTTCCAAATTCAAAAATTGTTTTGGAAGGATTTTCAAGCTGACCAAATTGTTCCCTACTCTCATTTTCTTGGTTATTTGCAGTCCAAATTCTAAGAATAAAATGTATTTTTAAAAGTAGTCCTGTTATATCTTTCCAAAAAGTTACATGAAGCTAAGAAAATGTTTGTCTTCCATGCCTTTTATGTGGATTATTTTTTAGGTCTGAGCTAAGACAAAAAGCAGCATCAACTTTTCTCTTCGTTGCAGGTATTGATAGGTACAATGATAGGTACAATTGATAGGTACCTTCATTGTAGGTACAATGATAGGTATTTATTGTAATTAGCATCATCCCATGGTACAAACTTTAAAACTTGTTAATTATTGTATCAGATGAAGGCAGAGTACATTATACTAGTGCCACAGTTACTGCAGAAAATATGTAAAAGGATGATACTATTTTAAATTGCTAGTCAAGTTTTAAAATATTTTGAACAGGGTCATTTTTTCCTTTCTTTTTATGGAAGAAAAGCTATGACAAACCTAGACAGTATATTAAAACGCAGAGCCATTACTTTTCTGACAAAGGTCTGTATAGTCAAAGGTATGGTTTTTCCAGTAGTCATTTATGGATGTGAGAGTTGGACCATAAAGAAAGCTGAGAGCTGAAGAATTGATGCTTTTGAACTGTGGTGTTGGAGAAGGCTCTTGAGAGTCTCTGGGACTGCAAGGAAATTCCTAAAGGAAATCAACATTGAGTATTCATTAGAAAGACTGATGCTGGAGCTCCAATACTTTGGCTACCCGATGTGAAGAGTCGACTCATTAGAAAATACCCTGATGCTGGGGAAGACTGAGAGTAGGAGGAGAAGGGGGCAACAGGATGAGATGGTAAGATGGCATCACTGACTCAATGGACATGAGTTTGAGCAAGCCCCAGGAGATGGTGAAGGACAGGGAGGCCTGGCTTGCTGTAGTCCACGGTGTCACAAACAGTCGGACACGACTGAGTGACTGAACAACAACAGGGGTCATTTTAAGACTCTCATGCAGAGATTCCTTTAGCCTTATGTTTCCTGGGTTTTTAAGTATAGTTTTAAAAAAAACAGATCAGGGGACTTAGAAGCCACTTTCCAATTCAGGGGACTCAGGTTCGATCCCTGGCCAGGGACCTAAGATACCACATGCTATGGGGCAGCTAATTCCACACACCACATCTAGAAAGCACCTGTGTGCTGCAATGAAGATTTTATGTGCTGCAACCAAGACGCAGTGAAGCCAACAATAAATAAATAAATGTGTGTTTTTTTTAAAGTAGGTAAAAAGAAAAGATCAGTTAAAAATGTATGATAATAAAATTAAAACCAAGTGTGGAATATTAAGTCAAAAGTTTCAAATTATGACTTAATTTTTAAGTTCACATCACCAGGCTAGTTTTCTTATTAGTTTTCTACCAGAGTTCAGTTCGTTTCAGTTCAGTCATTCAGTCGTGTCCAACTCTTTGGGGCCCCATGGACTGCAGCACACCAGACCTCCCTGTTCATTACAAGCTTCCAGAGCTTGCTCAGACTCATGTCCATCAAGTCAGTGATGCCATCCAACCATCTCATCCTCTGTTGCCCTCTTCTCCTCCTACCTTCAATCTTTCCCAAAATCAGGGTCTTTTCCAAAGAGTCAGTTCTTTGCACGAGGTGGCCAAAGTATTGGAGTTTCGGCTTCAGCACCAGTCCTTCCAATGAATATTCAGGATTGATTTTCTTTAGGATTGACCAGTTTGATCTCCTTGCGGTCCAAGAGACTCTCAAGAGTCTTCTTCAATACCACAGTTCAAAAGCATCAGTTTTTTGGCGCTCAGCTTTCTTTATGGTCCAACCCTCACATCCATACATGACTCCTGGAAAAACCATAGCTTTGACTATATGGACCTTTGGCGGCAAAGTAATGTCTCTGCTTTTTGATATGCTGTCTGGGTTGGTCATAGCTTTTTTACCAAGGAGCAAGCGTGCTTTAATTTTATGCCTGCAGTCACCATCTGCAGTGATTTTGGAGCCCAGAAAAATAGTCTCTTACTGTTTCCATTGTTTCCCCATCTATTTGCCATGAAGTGATGGGACTTATTTTAATATTTCACAAAATAATGTATATTATTTTCATTCATTTCTTAAAGTACTTTCTTGAAGGTTAGACAATCTTGAAATTCCAGTCTGCTTTAGAATGAGAACATTGGGGGGTGCCGGTGGTGGGCAGAGGGATGACATGGGAGGGGGGACCTCTGCATACCTGGCTGGGCCGCATGCCCCTGGTGCCTGCCTCCCCGGGGGTTTCCCCTCCTCAGATGGGGACAACTTATAAGCCAACTTATAAGCTTCTGAACCTTAGGGCAGCTGCACACCTATTCTACATACACTTTGTTCACTTTAAAAATTAATGCAGATAAAAACTCTAGTTTTCTGCCCGTCTCAGTTATGACTGGCACCTCAATGCATCTTCTATCCTGTGTGCTGGGAGTTTGACTAATGCCCATTTCCAGTTTCATTTGTAACTGCCTCTTGTATAGACCAAGACTTCCCTGCATTTGCAGGGACAGAGAGGTCACTGTTATGAGTTGGAACCACTCGCTAGAGAATAGAAACCTGTATCTGAGGCTATAAAGACTTCCTGTGGAAGTCACACATATTTGGATGCCCATCTGTTCTCTACGAGGTGTATTCCCAAGGCAGAATTTCATATATTTTGTATCTTTCTTCCTTCTATTTTTCCCCTGGCTCATTGAGCCTGGTTCTCTTCAATCAGAGAAAAAGATTTTGCAGTCTCTGTTCCTTCTGATAGTCTCCTCCATGGTCCTGTTCTTCCCTAAATTCTGTATTCTTGCCTCCCTGCGCATCTCTCTGGCTACATGCAATTTTAAAAAAAAAAAGATATTTTGCAGAGTTAAAAGAAAAAAAATGTATCCTATCTTAATGGCATTACTTTGCAGGGACTCACTTTTAAAATTTACTAATTACAATAAGTGATTTGGGTTTGATGTTTCAAGATTGTTTTTTTTAAAATGTTTACCAAAAAGGAGTTGTTATTATCATAGGAGGCTTAAGTAACGCATTATATCTTCTTGAGGGCCCCTTAGGAAATAAAGTAAAATCTCTTTCAGTGTAATAAAAGAAAATTAAATAATTTCATAATATTTATTTTTTTCTTTAGTTAAAATGAAAACTGTAATCATAATTTTGAGAGGCAGTGGTATAATTAGTTTTAATTTCATGTTGGCTACAATATATTTTTTTCCTCCTAGTATTTGATTAAAGTAATTATAGTCAAAAAATGCCAAGTGCAAAACTACCATTAGAATGCAAAACTGTGATATTTATTAGGTGATTATATTCCTTTAAGTGATGTTTTATACTTTATGTATTTAGGCTGAGGCTTGTTTCCTTTTCATAAGAGTTGACTTCAACTTAGAGGTTAAAAAAATTTTTTTCCTAGCTTAATGACATTATTTAGAAATGCCATTTCTAAGAAAATGGAGATTTTCGATGGGAAAATGGTGGGAGAAAAAGTGATCACCTTGATTATCCACCCTCTAGACTGATTGAATTAAAGAAGTTTCTGAGGTCTTTTAACAAGGGAGGAAGATTAAGAACCAGAAAAGTAAAGTTGGTGGATGGTCACATATGAAGGATGAGAAAGAGCCATTCTATTTTCACGAACCTCACTCGATGCTCTTCTGGACTTTCGAGATCAGTGATGTGACTAGAATGAACAGGCTGCCCTTAGTTCCTCATCAGAAGTAAAATGCTCTTTCAGGCCCTCAAATGAAGTCTTCCACCCTGCACTGAGCTTACTTTAGGGTAGAATGTTTCCAAGAGCAAGCTAAAGAAGCTATTGATTTCTTTTTATCCCAAAGAAAATAAATATATAATTTAAAATCCCTCCCAAGTACTGCAAGAGCTAATTAGGGACACTCACAACAAGCCAGCTGATTCTTAGCAAGCAGCTGTCTCACTGAACCTCACTGGCCCGTAGTATACCCTTTAATCAAGTGATGAAATCCAGCACTTCATTGATCGACTGTTTCTGAGATGCTGCCGTGAAGGCAGGCATGGAGTCTCAGATGGAAATGTGAAGGCTACGGGCAGTCCTTGCAAAGGTGTGCGTTCCTTTGAGCCTCACTTGGATTCAGCCTCAGCTTCCACGCTTTTCGTCTTATGAACTTAGCCCCGGTGCTGTCTTCTTGACCTTTCTAACGGAAGGTGCACCACAGGCTGAGAGCTCTGAGCACACCCAGGGATCCCGAGGGCTGCTGGGTGAACCTTCCCCCGAGTTTGCTGTCCACCTGGAAAGGCTGCTTCAGGCTTCCAGGAGAAGGCCTTCAGGTGACAGGTTGAGGAGCAGCCAGATGGTGGTTTTACAGAATGAGAGAAACCCAGCATTGCAGATGCAGGCGGGGACTGTGCAAGGGGACTCTTTAGAAGAGTTCACTGACTATATTACTCCATTATTTTTTTAGGAAGACATTTGTTAACACTGTAGAGTATTGAAAACATAAGGAAAACACAACATTTTATACAATTGATGGTTTAAAGTGTACGCAGAATAATGGACGGCCTTCAATGCATTAATTGGCCAAAAGAATGAAATGGATTGAGGAGCTAGAAAAAGAGTGACAAAAATCAACTGTAGGAAAATGTAGGAATAGAATAACTAAGAATGGAAATTAATACCTTAAAATATAGAAAAACAGTAGAGCTGATCAAAGA
>NW_017194526.1:0-9304 GCF_001704415.2 Capra hircus
TTTCCTGTGGAGAGCGCCGCCTCCTCTTGAGATGCGAGGGGAATGCCGGAATTCTTTCCCGACCACGCAGTGAAAGGATCCCCTCCTCTCGAGCTAGAGGCGGAAACGGGCTCCTCTGGATGTGGGCGGGACTCTCGTGCTTCCTCTCGAGTGGAGACGGGTATGTCGGGTAACTTCTTGAGTTGCAGCAAGGGTGTGAAGGACCCTTTGGAAGTTCCAGAGGTTAGGTGTGATTAGCCTGGAGACGCCTCAGAGGAAATGGGCCTCATCTCGCCTGGAAGGGAGAACCTCCTGGATTTTCTTGAGTTGCGCAGGTGCTCTCGACTTACGACGGGGACCTCAGGGACCCGCTCTGGTGGCCTCAGGAAAGGCCAGTCCCCATGCGAGTTGCTCGGGGCCTCTCGGGATTCCTCTCCCGTCGATGCCGGGGCCTAAGACCTTGTGTGGAGTCGGTGCCGGAACCTGAGATTCTTCTCCAGTGCTGACATGGATCTTGGGGTACTTCTGGAGTCTCCCCAGGGGAGTCAGTCCTCGTCTCGAGTGGGGGAATGCACGTGCGCTTTCCTCCCGAGCTGTAGCAGCAGTGTCACGCTTCCCTTCCGTGGATCAAGGGATCTGTGGCTTTCCCTCGAGGCTTTCCACACGAGGCTTTCCACGAGGCTTTCCCACAGGGCTGTCCCACGTGCCACCGTGGTGTGAGTCGATCCTCGGCTTGAAAGTCGAGGCAGTGCAGGGAAAACAGGTTTCCCTGGAATGGACTGAGACATCTGGGGGACTCTGGGAATGGTGGCACGACCCTGGAGTTCCTCTCGCCTTTCCTGTGGAGAGCGCCTCCTCTTGAGATGCGACGGAAACACCGGGAATTCTTTCCCGACGACGCAGGGAAAGGATCCCTCCTCTCGAGCTAGGAGGCCAAACGGGGCTCCTCTGGATGTGGGCGGGACTCTCGTGCTTCCTCTCGAGTGGAGACGGGTATGTCGGGAACTTCTTGAGTTGCAGCAAGGGTGTGAAGGACCCTTTGGAAGTTCCAGAGGTTAGGTGTGATTAGCCTCGAGACGCCGCAGCAGGAAATGGGACTTCATCTCGCCTGGAGGGAGAACCTCCTGGATTTTCTCGAGTTGCGGCAGGTGCTCTCCCGTTACGACGGGACCTCAGGGACCCGCTCTGGTGGCCTCAGGAAAGGCCAGTCCCCATGCGAGTTGCTCGGGGCCTCTCGGGATTCCTCTCCCGTCGATGCCGGGGCCTAAGACCTTGTGTGGAGTCGGTGCCGGAACCTGAGGATTCCTCTCCAGGGCTGACATGGATCTTGGGGTACTTCTGTAGTCTCCCCAGGGGAGTCAGTCCTGGTCTCGAGTGTGGGCATGCAAGTCCGCTTTCCTCCCGAGCTGTAGCAGCAGTGTCACGCTTCCCTTCGCGTGGATCAAGGGTTCTGTGGCTTTCCCTCGAGGCTTTCCCACGAGACTTTCCCACGAGGCTTTCCCACTGGGCTGTCCCACCACGTGCCACCGACGTGTGAGTCGACCCTCGGCTTTAAAGTCGAGGCAGTGCAGGGAAAACAGGTTTCCCTGGAATGGACTGAGACATCTGGTGGACTCTGGGAATGGTGGCACGACCCGGGAGTTCCTCTTGCCTTTCCGGTGGAGAGCGCCTCCTCTTGAGATGCGACGGGAACGCCGGGAATTCTTTCCCGACCACGCAGGGAAAGATCCCTCCTCTCGAACTATGAGACGGAAACGGGGCTCCTCTGGATGTGGGCGGGACTGTCGTGCTTCCTCTCGAGTGGAGACGGGTATGTCGGGCAACTTCTTGAGTTGCAGCAAGGGTGTGAAGGACCCTTTGGAAATTCAAGAGGTTAGGTGTGATTAGCGTCGAATCGCCTCAGCAGAAATGGGCCTAATCTCGCCTGGAAGGGAGAACCTCCTGGATTTTCTCGAGTTGCGGCTGGTGCTCTCGACTAACGACGGGGACCTCAGGGACCCGCTCTGGTGGCCTCAGGAAAGGCCAGTACCCATGCGAGTTGCTCGGGGCCTCTCGGGATTCCTCTCCCTTCGATGCCGGGCCTTTAGACCTTGTTTGGAGTCGGTGCCGGAACCTGAGGATTCCTCTCCAGTGCTGACATGGATCCTGGGGTACTTCTGGAGTCTCCCAGGGGAGTCAGTCCACGTCTCGAGTGGGGGCATGCACGTGCGCTTTCCTCCCCGAGCTGTAGCAGCATTGTCACCCTTCCCTTTGCGTGGATCAAGGGATCTGTGGCTTTTCCTCGACGCTTTCCCACGAGGCTTTCCCACAGGGCTGTCCCACGTGCCACATGGTGTGAGTGGATCCTCGGCTTGAAAGTCGAGGCAGTGCAGGGAAAACAGGTTTCCCTGGAATGGACTGAGACATCTGGGGGACTCTGGGAATGGTGGCACGACCCTGGAGTTCCTCTCGCCTTTCCTGTGGACAGCGCCTCCTCTTGAGATGCGACGGAAACGCCGGGAATTCTTTCCCGACCACGCAGAAAAGGATCCCTCCTCTCGAACTTGGAGGCGGAAAGGGGCTCCTCTGGATGTGGCCGGGACTCTCGTGCTTCCTCTCGAGTGAGACTGGTATGTTGTGGAACTTCTTGAGTTGCAGCAAGGGTGTGAAGGATCCTTTGGAATTCCAGAGGTTAGGTGTGTTTAGAGTCGAGACGCCTTAGCGGAAATGGGCCTCATCTCCCTGGATGGGAGAATCTCCTGGATTTTTTCGAGTTGCGGTACTTGCTTTCGCCTTACGACGGGGACACTGGGACCCGCTCTGGTGGCCTCAGGAAAGGCCAGTCCCCATGCGAGTTGCTCGGGGCCTCTCGGGATTCCTCTCCCGTCGATGCCAGGGCCTAAGACCTTGTGTGGAGTCGGTGCCTGCCGGGGTCCAGCCCCAGTGGATCCAGGTAATTTGAAGGGTGGACGGCGTTGGCTTGGAAAGACTTGTTTGTTTATTAATGTAAGATTAGATTAAGAAACTATAGTGTAGTAAGAAGATTAAGTGGAGGAAGAGGGCTGAATAGCTTGGTTTACGTGGAAGGCCAATAAAATTCCAGACAAGGAATTTGCACCATCTACGTTGGGCCACCGGCGCCCGCTTGAATATCTAAGGGTGCCTCGCCTTAAGCTCCCTTTCGTGCGGGTCTTAACAGCCGGGGCAAGTAAGTAGACCTGGCGAGCCTCCGCGCCCAGATGGAGATTCAGCCTGAAGTTAAAGTAAAGAGCAGAGAGAGGGAAGGGGAGAGAAGAAGAGAGAGAGAGAGACATGGGGGAGCCAGAGTCCCAAGAAACCAGGCCGAGAGACTAGTTCGAGAAACTGGCCCCCATCCTTTATTGTTCAGAAGGCCTTTTATACTTTTGATAAAACACGGAGATCATTGGGTAACACAAAATTATGTAGCGTTCGCAACCCAGATTCTTTCCGTATATCATTTTGTATACAAAAGGTCTCAGGTGATTTACATTATCTTTTGGCCAAGAGGCTTGTTAACACTTTTTGGCTCTCTTCCTTAATGAATGATAATTTTGTTTCCCCTGAAGTGTTTTTTTTTTTTTAATCTGCATCTCCTTAAAGCATTAAAGTTACATCTCTATAGAACAAAGGTGCAGTGGGATATAACAAAGAAGGTACTTAACTCAAAGATCTAATGTTGCTAATACCAGGTCTACTACTTGTTTTTCTATATACCAACTATATCTAAAAATAAAGGATATGAAAATTTGGCAGCAAGCATTGACCCAAAAAATGAAACCTTTAATCAGTCCTATTCTAAAGATTTTGACTCCTCGGAAGCTCCTACATTCCTAGGATGTTTTAAGCTTCCTGTGCCTCCTGCCTCAGGAGGCTTCAAACAATCACATGCGCAGCTGTACGAGTCCTGCAGGCAGGCTAGAAAGCCATCGGAGGGGTTTTTGGATTGAAACACTCTTTCAAATGCAGAAGACTAAAGCCCTGATTTGACTTTTTCCAGAAAATGTCAGAAGAGTGGAAAAGCAGAGCACAAAAGCCGGCAGATTTTTGTTGGGGTACGTGCTTAGGAATTTGCAGAGGGGTCCCTGAAGTCTGAGCACGCCTTGCGTATGTCAGCTTCCTTCCTCATGACCTTGTCACGGGCGGGATTCCTCACACTGGCTCCCAGCATCTCACCCTGTTTTATTTTAAATAATTAATTATTTATGTTTAAAATCAGGTGCAGTTCTGTCGCGAGATTCCGAATGCTCTGCCGAAGAATCTAGACAATACAGGGAAGAATGATTACGAGGAGCAAGATTATAAAGAGTAGACAGAATAGTCTTTCCAGAAATGAAGTTAGAGAAAGTGTGGAAAAAGTCATTGGCTTCTCCTGAGGTGGTAAAATCTAATCGGGAGTGTTCCAAGGTCTGAATCTGGTTATGCAGTTTCCCTAAGTCTAAACTAATATCTGAGCTGTTCCAAAACACCTAAAACTTGATTTTTTAACATATTGGGCATTTACACTTGTTGAGTCAATGACCGCTGCCATAGTAACAATAACAGTTATTGTAACACAGCAAGAACATAATTATCATATCAATAAGTTGTTACAGTTACAGGACATCTTTAAAAACCACAAAAGAGCAGACATTACTTTGAGGAGTTAAACAAGATGAAAACATCCATGGTTGACAAGTCGCTACATTAGGTACGTTAAGTTTTCTGGAATCATTGGTGAAAAGAAGAACATAAGGAGAGGATAGACAAGCCAAAATAGAGTAAATAGAGTCATTTTCTGGTTGGAGTTTGCGCTGCAGCAGCTGTTAGTCCCGCCGGGATCTTGATGTTTCTTTTGCCTCTTCTGCCGGTGGGAGCAGCGGCCTTCACCCCGCCCTCTGACACTGGCGCTGTAACGGGCTGCGAGTGCGGTGCACTGGTTCCGTCAGTCAGGCTGGCCCCGCCCGCAGCTTTTGGTGCACGGCTGTTTCCCGCGGCGGTGGCGGCAGAGAAGTTCCCTTTTTCTTTTGTGGCGAATCAGTCTGTCCGGGATCCAAATTGACGAATCTGCACCCTGTGGAAAAAATATAAACACTTCCTCGACCCGCAGCAAATTCTGGTCGGGATCTTTTTGTTATCTGGAGATCTTTTTGCTTTACCAATGGCTTTTTATTTTACTGTTCCAAACGAATCAGCATTTAACTTATTACAAGAGAACATGTTGTAAAATCTGATGGGGGAAAACTATACTTAATTTCTCCTTTTTTTTAATTTTTGAATTAACAAAGCACGTGAGGGTAAATGATGCAAGATCTGATCACAAGAATTTCCTATAGCAATCTGCCAATCATCAAACATTTGAAAAGCATCAAGTTGTTTTTTGTTATATGGAATTACAATTTTTGATGGCTCTTTACTGAACAATTTAATAAATCAGTATGCTTGAATTAATCTTTTAATTAATATGGGCAGTAATTTTTTCTTAGGCAGAGGCCATTGTTCCACCAAGTTGGGATAAGATAAAACTATTTTTGGGGGTCATTAGATGGAACCAATGGGCCTTCTTGTCACAAGCATCCTGTAGGTATACATTTTGTGGCAAGAATAATTTAATCTCCTTTTTTGGCAATATTAATCTTAATTAACTGATCATTTAAAGCCTCATTCACTTTAACGAAAGCCAACTGTGTCACACTAGTCAACTTTTTCTTAGAACTGGGATTAGGATTGTTTTTTTTTCAGCAATCAAAAGGCTTTAAATCTACAAAAGTCAGTTTTAAATGTGGGCATATCCAATTAATATCACTAATAATTTTTTGGAAATCATTTTAAAGTTAGTAAACAATCTCTCAGCAGCTTTAAAAGGACATTATCAGTTTTAAAACTTTTGGCAGACCCAAATATAAGAAGCAAGAAAAGCTTTTTTAATGATCTTTTTATAACCCAAATCTGGTCTATAGCCTTTTAGATGACAAGTAGCCATTTAATCTTTGCTTGAATACTTCCAGCAACGGGGAGCTCACTATTCACCAAGGTTTTAAACTCTCTCTCACCTCTTACTCTATAGCATTTTTTATCCTGCATACCACCTTTTCTAATCCACCAACTCCTTTTCAGTAGTATATGTTGGCCAGGAGCTGCGCTAGTCTCTCAGCAATCTAAGAAACGTCTTGTCTATTGTCTAACAGCCATGACATTTTATATCTTTAAAAATCTTTTAAAGGCCAAAAGCTGCAATTTTTTGCACCCAAAAAGCTAGATCTAGATCCTCTGGGCTTTTTTTGTCTGGTTTTTCTGTCTGGTAATAAGGTAAAAGCAAAAGCTGTGCTATTTTTTAATTTTAATTACACAGTTTTAGGCAGGTGGCGATATCAAAACTTCAATTTTTAGTATAATCAGAATTTACTACACAAGAACTACCGAAATTTTTTGAAAAAGAAGCAAGCTATGCCCCAGCACAAGTCTTACAATGTCCTCAGGAAGGGGACTAGCCACTGGAATCTGAGTCAGGAGCTATTATTATTAAGGTGGTGGAACTGAGGTCCAGGCCTGAGCTACCTGGGGTTGTTTGGTACGGCTTGTTATCTCTGTTTAGCAAGACATTTTGGCAAAAAATGTTCTATTTGGCCTCAAGAGAAACATTTTGCATTTGTAAAGTCTTTTTATTACGAATATTTTTCTTTTTTTTTCCTGTTTTTCTTCCTTTTTCTTTTTTTTGTTGGGTGAGGCCCCTCCTGAGGGGATTTTATGCAAGGAGCAAGCTCTGTTTTAAAAGCTCTTTTGCTCAAAAATATTGTCACTATCGTTTTCAAACTTAAGCAATGTTCTGGGAGGCTTTGGATATAAAGTGGGGAGTTCTTAAGCCCTGGGGAGGCGCAAGCAGAGGTTGCAGGTGTCGCCTTAAATAAGACAACTCTTTTAAAGGTTTGGTTTGTGTAGAGGGGGAGGGGGCTCTCCAGGGCGCTCGGCCGCTGCGTCCTAAAGCACCCTCCTTCCTCGGGAGGAAGAGTACAGTCTCTCTCCTTTTGTTTGCCAATGGCAGAGAAAATATGATCTGCGTAATAGGTGGAGACCCACTACGATCCACTGCTATAGTCTCTCCCATAGGCTATCTAACTAACAGCCTCATGACGGGGGTCCAGAACATTTGTAATAATATTTTACAGAGCAAAAGCTTTTACAGGCCCATGCAAAGTATAATTAGTTTTTAGCTGTTTTATTACCTTTATCCAAGTATCTAAATCTCTTTTCTGGGAAACCAAGGACATTGGTCTCGTAACACGAGCCTTTTAATCTTTAATTTGTCTTTTTTGTTTAAACAGTTACAAAATTACTTGTATAAAGAGGTGTCATTGTTTTGAGTCATTGTTACCCGTGTCAGAAAATTAAGAGTTATAGAAAAGTCTGCCTTGACAAAAAGGTTTTACCTTAGCCAAGGGGGGTTTTGTTTTAAACCCTAAGATAGCAGGTTTCTTTTCAACCTCTAGAGCACCAGGTTTCTCTTAAACCCTTGAACACTTCCCACTCGTCCTCACCCTGTCTATCCTAAGGGGGGGTCCGTGGCACCCTGAGTGGGGTCCTAGCCGTCCGAACACTCAACACTGGGGGAGTACCCGAAAGTACTCCGGGGGGAGTGATTAAGTCACTCCGGGGGGAGCAACAGAGAGTGCTCCGGGGGGAGCAACAGAGAGTGCTCGGGGGGGAGCTTTTGCTCCGAGGAACCTACCTTTGAATAGCCTGTTCCGGGCACCACTTGCTGGGGTCCAGCCCCGGTGGATCCAGGGAATTCGAAGGGTGGACGGCGTTGGCGTGGAAAGACTTGTTTGTTTATTAACGTAAGATTAGATTAAGAAACTATAGTGTAGTAAGAAGATTAAGTGGAGGAAGAGGGCTGAATAGCTTGGTTTACGCGGAAGGCCAATAAAATTCCAGACAAGGAATTTGCACCATCTACGTTGGGCCACCGGCGCACGCTTGAATATCTAAGGGTGCCTCGCCTTAAGCTCCCTTTCGTGCGGGTCTTAACAGCCGGGGCAAGTAAGTAGACCTGGCGAGCCTCCGCGCCCCAGATGGAGATTCAGCCTGAAGTTAAAGTAAAGAGCAGAGAGAGGGAAGGGGAGAGAAGAAGAGAGAGAGAGAGACATGGGGGGAGCCAGAGTCCCAAGAAACCAGGCCGAGAGACTAGTTCGAGAAACTGGCCCCATCCTTTATTGTTCAGAAGGCCTTTTATACTTTTGATAAAACACGGAGATCATGGGTAACACAAATTATGTAGCGTTCGCAACCCAGATTCTTTCCGTATATCATTTTGTATACAAAAGGTCTCAGGTGATTTACATTATCTTTTGGCCAAGAGGCTTGTTAACACTTTTTGGCTCTCTTCCTTAATGAATGTTAATTTTGTTTCCCCTGAAGTGTTTTTTTTTTTTTAATCTGCATCTCCTTAAAGCATTAAAGTTACATCTCTATAGAACAAAGGTGCAGTGGGATATAACAAAGAAGGTACTTAACTCAAAGATCTAATGTTGCTAATACCAGGTCTACTACTTGTTTTTCTATATACCAACTATATCTAAAAATAAAGGATATGAAAAATTTGGCAGCAAGCATTGACCCAAAAAAATGAAACCATTAATCAGTCCTATTCTAAAGATTTTGACTCCTGGAAGCTCCTACATTCCTAGGATGTTTTAAGCTTTCTGTGCCTCCTGCGGTCAGGAGGCCTCAAACAATCACATGCGCAGCTGTACGAGTCGTGCAGGCAGGCTAGAAAGCCATCGAGGGGTTTTTTGGATTGAAACACTCTTTCAAATGCAGAAGACTAAAGCCGCTGAATTGACTTTTTCCAGAAATGTCAGAAGAGTGGAAAAGCAGAGCACAAAAGCCGGCAGATTTTTGTTGGGGTACGTGCTTAGGAATTTGCAGAGGGGTCCCTGAAGTCTGAGCACGCCTTGTGTATGTCAGCTTCCTTCCTCATGACCTTGTGGGCGGGATTCCTCACACTGGCTCCCAGCAGGTGCCGGAACCTGAGGATTCCTCTCCAGTGCTGACATGGATCTTGGGGTACGTCTGGAGTCTCCCCAGGGGAGTCAGTCCTCGTCTCGAGTGGGGGCATGTACATGCGCTTTCCTCCCCAGCTGTAGCAGCAGTGTCACGCTTCCCTTCGCGTGGAACAAGGGGTCTGGGGCATTCCCTCGAGGCTTTCCCAAAAGGCTTTCCCCCTGAGGCTTTCCACAGGGCTGTCCCCACGTGCCACCGTGTTGTGAGTCGATCCTCGGCTTGAAAAGTCGAGGCAGTGCAGGGAAAACTGGTTTCCCTGGAATGGACTGAGACATCTGGGGGACTCTGG
>NW_017194527.1:0-9303 GCF_001704415.2 Capra hircus
ACGTGCATGCCCCACCCGAGACGAGGACTGACTCCCCTGGGGAGACTTCAGAAGTACCCCAAGATCCATGTCAGCACTGGAGAGGAATCCTCAGGTTCCGGCACCGAGTACACAAGGTCTTAGGCCCCCGGCATCGACGGGAGAGGAATCCCGAGAGGCCCCAGAGCAACTCGCATGGGGACTGGCCTTTCATGAGGCCACCAGATCGGGTCCCTGAGGTCCCCATCGTAAGTCGAGAGCACCTGCCGCAACTCGAGAAAATCCAGGAGGTTCTCCCTCCAGGCGAGATGAGGCCCATTTCCAATGAGGCAACTCGGGGCTAATCACACTTACCTCTGGAACTTGCAAAGGGTCCTTCAACCCTTGCTGCAACTCAAGAAGTTCCCCGACATACCCGTCTCCACTCGAGAGGAACACGAGAGTCCCGCCCATATCCAGAGGAGCCCGTTTCCGCCTCTAGCTCGAGAGGAGGGATCCTTTCCCTGTGCGTGTCGGGAAAGAATTCGCCGGTTCCCGTCGCATCTCAAGAGGAGGCGCTCTCCACAGGAAAGGCGAGAGGAACTCCAGGGTCGTGCCCAGCATTCCCCAGAGTCCCGCCAGATTGTCTCAGGTCCATTCCAGGGAAACCTGGTTTCCCTGAAACCTGCCGTCGACGTTTCAAGCCGAGGATCGAGCTCACACCACGGTGGCACGTGGGACAGCCCTGTGGGAAAACCTCGTGGGAAAGCCTCGAGGGAAAGCCACAGATCCCTTGATCCACGCAAAGGGAAGCGTGACACTGCTGCTACAAGCTCGGGAAGGAAAGCGCACTTGCATGCCCCACTCGAGACGAGGACTGAACTGCCCTGGGGAGACTCCAGAAGTACCCCAAGATCCATGTCAGCACTGGAGAGGAATCCTCAGGTTCCGGCACCGACTCCACACAAGGTCTTAGGCCCCTCCATCGTACGTGAGAGGAATCCCGAGAGGCCCCCGAGCAACTCGCATGGGGACTGGCCTTTCCTGAGGCCACCAGAGCGGGTCCACTGAGGTCCCCATCGTAAGTCGAGAGCACCTGCCGCAACTCGAGAAAATACAGGAGGTTCTCCCCTCCAGGCGAGATGAGGTCCATTTCCGCTGAGGCGTCTCGAGGCTAATCACACCTTAACCTCTGGAACTTCCAAAGGGTCCTTCACACACTTGCTGCAACTCAAGAAGTTCCCCGACATACCCGTCTCCACTCGAGAGGAAGCACGAGAGTCCCGACCACATCCAGAGGAGCCCCGTTTCCGCCTCCTAGCTCGAGAGGAGTGGGATCCTTTCCCTTGCGTGCTCGGGAAAGAATTCCGGCGTTTCCCGTCGCATCTCAAGAGGAGGCGCTCTCCACAGGAAAGGCGAGAGGAACTCCAGGGTCGTGCCACCATTCCCAGAGTCCCCAGATGTCCTCAGTCCATTCCAGGTGAAACCTGTTTTCCCTGCACTGCCTCGACTGTTCAAGCCGAGGATCGACTCACACCCACGGTGGCACTGGACAGCCTGTGGGACAAGCCCTGTGGGAAAGCCTCGTGGGAAAGCCTCGAGGGAAAGCCACCTAGATCCCTTGATCCAACGCAAAGGGAAGCGTGACACTGCCTGCTCACAGCTCGGGAGGAAAGCGGCACGTGCATGCCCCCCACTAGAAACGAGGACTGACTCCCCTGGGGAGACTCCAGAAGTACCCCAAGATCCATGTCAGCACTGGAGAGGAATCCTCAGGTTCCGGCACAGTCCCCACACTAGATCTTAGGCCCGGCATCGACGGGAGAGGAATCCCGAGAGGCCCCCGAGCAACTCGCATGGGGACTGGCCATTCCTGAGGCACCAGAGCGGGTCCCTGAAGTCCCCATCGTAAGTCGAGAGCACCTGCCACAACTCGAGAAAATCCAGGAGGTTCCACCCTCCAGGCGAGATGAGGCCCATTTCCGCTGAGGCGTCCTGAGGCTAATCACACCAGACCTCTTGAACTTCCAACGGGTCCTTCACACCCTTGCTGCAACTCAAGAAGTTCCCCGAAATACCCGACTCCATCCGAGAGGAAACACGAGAGTCCCGACCACATCCAGAGGAGCCCCGTTTTCGCCTCCTAGCTCGAGAGGAGGGATCCTTTCCCTGCGTGGTCGGGAAAGAATTCCCAGCGTTCCCGTAGCATCTCAAGAGGAGGCGCTCTCCACAGGAAAGGCGAGAAGAACTCCAGGGTCGTGCCACCATTCCCAGAGTCCGCCAGATGTCTCAGTCCATTCCAGGGAAACCTGTTTTCCCTGCACTGCCTCGACTTTCAAGCCCAGGATCGACTCACACCACGGTGGCACGTGAGACAGCCCAGTTGGAAAGCCTCGTCGGAAAGCCTCGTGTGAAAGCCTCGTGGGAAAGCCTCGTGGGAAAGCCTCGAGGGAAAGCCACAGATCCCTTAATCCACGCGAAGGGAAGCGCGACACTGCTGCTACAGCTCGGGAGGAAAGCGCACGTGCATTCCCACACTCGAGATGAGGGCTGACTCCACTGGGGAGACTCCAGAAGCACCCCAAGATCCATGTCAGCACTGGAGAGGAATCCTCAGGTTCCTGGTACCCACTCCACACAAGATATTAGGCCCCGGCATCGACGGGAGAGGAATCCAGAGAGGACCGCGAGCTACTCGGCATGGGGACTGGCCTTTCCTGAGGCCACCATAGCGGGTCCCTGAGGTCCCCGACGTAAGTCGAGAGCACTTGCCGCAACTCGAGAAAATCCAGGAGGTTCTCCCCTCCAGGCGAGATGAGGCCCATTTCCGCTGAGGCGTCTCGAGGCTAATCACACCTAACCTCTGGAAGTTCCAAAGGGTCCTTCACACCCTTGCTGCAACTCAAGAAGTTCCCCGACATACCCGTCTCCACTCGAGAGGAAGCACGAGAGCCCCACCCACTTCCACAGTAGCCCCATTTCCACCTCCTAGCTCGAGAGGAGGGATCCTTTCCCTGCGTTGTCGGGAAAGAATTCCCGGTGTTCCCGTCGCACCTCAAGAGGAGGCGCTCTCCACAGGAAAGGCGAGAGGAACTCCAGGGTCGTGCCACCATTCCCAGAGTCAACCAGATGTCTCCGTCCATTCCAGGGAAACCTGTTTTCCCTGCACTGCCTCGACTTTCAAGCCGAGGATCGACTCACACCACAGGTGGCACGTGGGACAGCCCTGTTGTAAAGCCTCGTGGGAAAGCCTCGTGGGAAAGCCTCAAGGGAAAGCCACAGATCCCTTCATACCCGAAGGGAAGCGTGACACTGCTCCTACAGCTCGGGAGGAAAGAGCACGTGCATGCCCCCACTCGAGACGAGGACTGACTCCCCTGGGGAGACTCCAGAAGTACCCCGGATCCACGTAAGCACTGGAGAGGAATCCTCAGGTTCCGGCACGCACTCCACACAATATCTTAGGCCCCGGCATCGACGAGAGAGGAATCCCGAGAGGTCCCCGAGCACCTCGCATGGGGACTGGCCTTTCCTGAGGCCACCAGAGCGGGTCCCTGAGGTCCCCGTCGTAAATCGAGAATAGCGGCCCCAACACGAGAAAATCCAGGAGGTTCTCCCCTCCAGGCGAGATGAGGCCCAATTCCGCTGAGGCGTCTCAAGGCTTATCACACCTAAACTCTGGAACCTACAAAGGGTCCTTCACACCATTGTTCCAACTCAACAAGTTCCCCGACATACCCGTCTCCACTCGAGAGGAAGCACGAGAGTCCCGCCCACATCCAGAGGAGCCCCGTTTCCGCCTCCTAGCTCGAGAGGAGGGATCCTTTTCCTGTGTTGTCGGGAAAGATTTCCCGGCGTTCCGGTCACATCTCAAGAGGACTCGCTCTCCACAGGAATGTCGAGAGGATCTCCAGGGTCGTGCTACCATTCCCTGAGTCCCCCAGATGTCTCAGTTCATTCCAGGGAAACCTTTTTTCCCTGCACTGCCTCGACTTTCAAGCCGAGGATCGACTCACACAACGGTGGCACGTGGGACAGCCCTGTGGGAAAGCCTCGAGGGAAAGCCACAGATCCCTTGATCCCCGCGAAGGGAAGCGTGAAACTGCTGCTACAGCTCGGGAGGAAAGCGCACGTGCATGCCCCCACTCGAGACGAGGACTGACTCCCCTGGGGAGACTCCAGAAGTACCCCAAAATCCATGTCAGGACTGGAGGGGAATCCTAAGGTCCGGCACCGACTCCACACAAGGTCTTAGGCCCCGACATCGAGGTGAGGGGAATCCCGAGAGGCCCCCGAGCAACTCGCATGGGGTCTGGCCTTTCCTGAGGCCACCAGAGCGGGTCTCTGAGGTCCCGGTCGTAAGTCGAGAGCACCTGTCGCAACTCGAGAAATTCCATGGGGTTCTTCCCTCTAGGCGAGATGAGGCCTATTTCCGCTGAGGCGTCTCAAGGTTAATCACACCTAAAGTCTGGAATTTACAAAGGGTCATTCACACCCTTGCTGCAACTTAAGAAGTTCCCCGACACACCTGTCTCCACTCGAGAGGAAGCACCAGAGTCCCGCCCACATCCAGAGGAACCCCGTTTCCGCCTCTTAGCTCGAGAGGAGGGATACTTTCCCTGCGTGGTCGGGAAAGAATTCCCGGTGTTCCCATAGCATCTCAAGAGGAGGCCCTCTCCACAGGAAAGGCGAGAGGAACTCCAGGGTCGTGCCACCAATCCGAGAGTCCCCCAGATGTCTCAGTACATTCCAGGAAAACCTGTATTCCCTGCACTGCCTCGACTTTCAAGCCGAGGATCGACTCACACCACGTTCGCACGTGGGACAGCCCTATGGAAAAGCCTCGTGGGAAACCCTTGTGGAAAAGCTTCGAGGAAAAGCCACTGATTCCTTGATCCACTCGACGGGAAGCATGACACCGCTGCCCCATCTCGGGAGAACAGCGCACGTGATGCCGCCACTTGAGACGAGGACTGACTCCCCTAGGGAGACTCCAGAAGTACCCCAAGATCCTTGTCAGCACTGGAGAGGAATCCTCAGGTTCTGGCACCGACTCCACTCCAGGTCTTAGGCCCCGGCATCGACGGGAGAGGAGGCCCTAGAGGCCCCCGAATTACTCGCATGGGAACAGGCCTTTCCTGAGGCCATCAGAGCGGGTCCCTGTGGTCCCCGTCGTAAGTCGAGAATAGCTGCCCCAACACGAGAAAATCCAGGAGGATCTCCCCTCCAGGCGAGATGACGCCCAATTCCGCTGAGGCGTCTCGAGGCTTATCACACCTAAACTCTGGAACCTACAAAGGGTCCTTCACACCACTGTTGCAACTCAACAAGTTCCCCGACATACCCATCTCCACTCGAGAGGAAGCACGAGAGACCCGCCCACATCCAGAGGAGCCCCGTTTCCGCCTCCTAGCTCGAGAGGAGGGATCCTTTCCCTGCGTGATCGGGAAAGAATTCCCGGCGTTCCCGACGCATCTCAAGAGGAGGCGCTCTCCACAGGAAAGGCGAGAGGAACTCCAGGGTCGTGCCACCATTCCCAGAGTCCCCCAGATGTCTCAGTCCATTCCAGGGAAACCTGTTTTCCCTGCACTGTCTCGAATTTCAAGCCGAGGATTGACTCACACAACGGTGGCTCGTGAGAAAGCCCTGTGGGAAAGCCTCGTGGGAAAGCCAAGTGGGAAAGCCTCGAGGGAAAGCCACAGATCTCTTGATCCACGCGAAGAGAATCGTGACACTGCTGCTACAGCCTGGGAGGACAGCGCACGTGCATGCCCCCACTCAAGATGAGGACTGACTCCCCTAGGGAGACTCCAGAAGTACCCAAAGATCCATGTCAGCACTGGAGAGGAATCCTCAGGTTCCGGCACCAACTCCACACAAGATCTTAGGCCCCAGCATTAACGGGAGGGGAATCACAAGAGGCCCCCGAGCAACTCGCATGGGGACTGGCCTTTCCTGAGGCCACCAGAGCGGGTCCCTGAGGTCCCCGTCTTAAGTCGAGAATAGCGGCCCCAACACGAGAAAATCCAGGAGGTTCTCCCCTCCAGGCGAGATGAGGCCCAATTTCGCTGAGGCGTCTCAAGGCTTATCACACCTAAACTCTGGAACCTACAAAGGGTCCTTCACACCATTGTTGCAACTCAACAAGTTCCCCGACATACCCGTCTCCACTCGAGAGGAAGCACGAGAGTCCCGCCCACATCCAGAGGAGCCCCGTTTCCGCCTCCTAGCTCGAGAGGAGGGATCCTTTTCCTGTGTTGTCGGGAAAGATTTCCCGGCGTTTCCGTCACATCTCAAGAGGACTCGCTCTCCACAGGAATGTCGAGAGGATCTCCAGGGTCGTGCCACCATTCCCTGAGTCCCCCAGATGTCTCAGTACATTCCAGGGAAACCTGTTTACCCTGAACTGCCTCGACTTTCAAGCCGATGATCGACTCACACAACGGTGGCACGTGGGACAGCCCTGTGGGAAAGCCTCGTGGGAAAGCCTCGTGGGAAAGCCTCGAGGGAAAGCTTCTGATCCCTTGAACCTCGCGAAGGGAAGCGTGACACTGCTGCTACAACTCGGGAGGAAAGCGCACGTGCATGCCCCCACTCGAGACGAGGACTGACTCCCCTGGGAAGACTCCAGAAGTACCCCAAGATCCATGTCAGCACTGGAGAGGCATCCTCAGTTTCCGGCACCGATGCCACACAAGGACTTAGGCCCCGGCATCGACAGGAGAGGAATCCCAAGAGGTCCCGTGCAACTCACATGGGACTGTCTTTCTTGAAGCCACCAGAGCGGGTCCCAGAGGTCCCCGTCGTAAGTCAAGAGCACCTGCTGCAACTCGAGAAAATCCAGGAGGGTCTCCCCTCCAGGCGAGATGAGGCCCATTTCCCCTGAGGCGTCTCGAGGCTAATCACACCTAACCTATGGAAATTCCAAAGGGTCCTTCACAGCCTTGCTGCAACTCAAGAAGTTCCCCGACATACCCGTCTCCACTCGAGAGGAAGCACGAGAGTCCCGCCCACATCCAGAGGAGCCCTGTTTCCGACTCCTAGCTCGAGGGAGGCATCCTTTCCCTGCGTGGTCGGTAAAGAATTCCCGGCGTTCCCGTCACATCTCAAGAGGTGTCACTCTCCACCGGAGAGGGGAGAGGAGCTCCAGGGTCGTGCCACCATTCCCAGAGTCCCCCAGATGTCTCAGTCCACTACAGGGAAAACTGTTTTCCCTGCACTGCCTCCATTTTCAAGCCGAGGATCGACTCACACCACGGTGGCACGTGGGACAGCCCTGTGGGAAAGCCTCGTGGGAAAGCCTCGTGGGAATGCCTCGAGGGAAAGCCACAGATCCCTTGATCCACGCGAAGGGAAGCGTGACACTGCTGCTACAGCTCGGGAGGAAAGCGCACGTGCATGCCCCACTCGAGACGTGGGCTGACTCCCCTGGGAAGACTCCAGAAGTACCGCAGATCCATATCAGCACTGGAGAGGAATCCTCAGGTTCCGGCACCAACTCCACACAAGGTCTTAGGGCCCGGCATCGACGGGAGAGGAATCCCGAGAAGACCCCAAGCAACTCGCAGGGGGACTGGCCTTTCCTGAGGCCACCAGAGCGGGTCCCTGAGGTCCCCGTCTTAAGTCAAGAGCCACCTGCCCCAACTCGAGAAAATCCAGGAGGTTCTCCCCTGCAGGCGAGATGAGGCCCATTTCAGCTGAGGCTTCTCGAGGCTAATCACACCTAACCTCTGGAACTTCCAAAGGGTCCTTCACACCCTTGCTGCAACTCAAGAAGTTCCCCGATATACCCGTCTCCACTGGAGAGGAAGCACGAGAGTCCCGCCCACATCCAGAGGAGCCTCGTTTCCGCCTCATAGCTGGAGAGGAGGGATCCTTTCCCTGCGTGGTCTGGAAGGAATTCCCGGTGTTCCCGTCGCATCTCAAGATGAGGTGCTCTCCACAGGAAAGGCGAGAGGAACTCCAGGGTCGTGCCACCATTCCCAGAGTCCCCCAGATGTCTCAGTCCATTCCAGGGAAACCTGTTTTCCCTGCACTGTCTCAACTTTCAAGCCGAGGATCGACTCACACGACGGTGGCACGTGGGACAGCCCTGTGGGAAAACCTCGGGAAAGCCTGGAAAGCCTCGTGGGAAAGCCTCGATGAAAGCCACTGATCCCATGATCCACGCGAGGGTGGTGACACTGCTGCTACAACGCGGGAGTAAAGCGCAACTCATGCGACTGACTCCCGGGAGACTCCAGAAGTACCCTAAGATCCATGTCAGCACTGGAGAGGAATCCTCAGGTTCTAGCACCGACTCCACACAAGGTCTTAGGCCTGGCATCGAAGAGAGGAATCCCAAGAGCCCCCGAGCTACTCGCCTGGGGACAGGCCTTTCCTGAGGCACCAGAGCGGGTCCCTGAGGTCCCCGTCTTAAGTCGAGAGCACCTGCCGCAACTCGAGAACATCCAGGAGGTTCTCCACTTCAGGCGAGATGAGGCCAATTTCCGCTGAGGCGTCTGGAGGCTAATCACACCTAAACTCTGGAACTTCCATAGGGTCCTTCACACCCTTGCTGCAACTCAAGAAGTTCCCCGACATACCCGTCTCCACTCGAGAGGAAGCACGAGAGTTCCGCCCACAATCCAGGCAGGGTCTCTCGGAGTGTGAGCGAGCGCAAGGGGGACCTCACAGAGAGACCTGCGCGGACTGCGCTATCGAGTCGGCCTTGTCTAGCAGGAGAAGGTCCGAGTTCGGCCCATTGGAGGTTGCATAGGGGGCCTTTCGGCGATCCCCCGTCGACTGTCGGCGGTCCTGAAGACCTTGTGGAGTCGGGTTGGGGCTGGAAACCTGAGGATCCTCTCTCAGTGCTGACCATGGATCTTGGGGGTACTTCTGGAGCTGCTCCTGGGCCGAAGTCAGTGCTCATGCTCGTGTGAGGGGCATGCACGTGAGATTTCCTCACGAAACTGTAGGCAGGCAAGTGTCTACACCTCCGCCGGGATCGAAAGCGGATTCTGTGGCTTTCCCTCCCGGAGGCTTTCCCGACGAGGCTTTCCCACAGGACCGCCTGTCCGCACGTGGGACATGCCATTGGTGGAGTGAGTAAGATCGCTCGCGTGAAGAGTAGAGGCAAGGTCGCAGCGGAAAACAAGTTCCTACTGGAATGTGCCTGAGACAGCTGGGGGTCCCTTGAAATTGGTGCACGACACTAGGGGTATTACTGCCTCGCGCCTGAGGCTTCCTATGAGAGCGGCCTCTTCTCTGAGATGACGACGGGAAAAGCCGGTGAATTCTTTCGCAAGACGAAGTAGAATAGAATCCTAATCTCAAAGGCTATCGAGTGCAACCAGGTCCTCTGGA
>NW_017194528.1:0-9303 GCF_001704415.2 Capra hircus
CGGTGCCCGAACCTGAGGATTCCTCTCCAGTGCTGACATGGATCTTGGGGTACTTCTGGAGTCTCCCCAGGGGAGTCAGTCCTCTTCTCGAGTGGGGGCATGCACGTGCGCTTTCCTCCCGAGCTGTAGAAGCAGTGTCAAGCTTCCCTTTCGCGTGGATCAAGGGATCTGTGGCTTTCCCTCGAGGCTTTCCCACTAGGCTTCCGCGAGCTTTTCCACAGGGCTGTTCCCACTTGCCTCCGTGGGTGTGAGTCGATCCTCAGCTTGAAATGTCGAGGCAGTGCAGGGAAAACAGGTTTCCCTGGATTGGACTGAGACATCTGGGGGACTCTGGGAATGGTGGCACGACACTGGAGTTCCTCTCGCCTTTCCTGAGGAGCGCGCCTCCTCTTGAGATGAGATGGGAACGCCGGGAATTCTTTCCCGACCACGCAGGGAAAGGATCCTCCTCTCGAGCTAGGAGGCCGGAAACGGGGCTCCTCTGGATGTGGGCGGAGACTCTCGTGCTTCCTCTCGAGTGGAGACGGGAATGTCGGGGAACTTCTTGAGTTGCAGCAAGGGTGTGAAGGACCCTTTGGAAGTTCCAGAGGTTTAGATGTGATTACCTCGAGACGCCTCAGCGGAAATGGGCCTCATCTCGCCTGGAGGGGAGAACCTCCTGGATTTTCTCGAGTTGCGGCAGGTGCTCTCGACTTACGACGGGGACCTCAGGGACCCGCTCTGGTGGCCTCAGGAAAGGCCAGTCCCCATGCGAGTTGCTCTCGGGGCCTCTCGGGATTCTCCTCTCCCTGTCGATGCCGGGGCCTAAGATCTTGTGTGGAGTCGGTGCCGGAACCTGAGGATTCCTCTCCAGTGCTGACATGGATCTTGGGGTACTTCTGGAGTCTCCCCAGGGGAGTCAGTCCTCGTCTCGAGTGGGGGCATGCACGTGCGCTTTCCTTCCCGAGCTGTAGCAGCAGTGTCCACGCTTCCCCTTCGCGTGGATCAAGGGATCTGTGGCTTTCCTCTCGAGGCTTTCCACCAGGCTTTCCCACGAGGCTTTCCCACAGGGGCTGTCCCACGCTGCCACCGTGGTGTGAGTCGATCCTCCGGCTTGAAAGTCGAGGCAGTGCAAGGGAAAACAGGTTTCCCTGGAATGGACGGAGACATCTGGGGAACTCTGGGAATGGTGGCACGACCCTGGAGTTCCTCTCACCTTTCCTGTGGAGAGCGTCTCCTCTTGAGATGCGACGACAACGCCGGGAATTCTTTCCCGACCACGGCAGGAAAAGGATCCCTCCTCTCGAGCTAGGACGCGGAAACGGGGCTCCTCTGGATGTGGGCGGAACTCTCGTGCTTCCTCTCGAGTCGAGACGGGTACGTCGGGGAACTTCTTGAGCTGCAGCAAGGGTGTGAAGGACCCTTTGGAAGTTCCAGAGGTTAGGTGTGATTAGCCTCGAGACGCCTCAGCGGAAATGGGCCTCCTCTCGCCTGGAGGGGAGAACCTCCTAGATTTTCTCGAGTTGCGGCAGGTGCTCTCGACTTAAGACGGGGACCTCAGGGACCCGCTCTGGAGGCCTCAGTAAAGGCCAGTCCCCATGTGAGTTGCTCGGGGGCCTCTCGGGATTCCCCTCCCTTCGATGCCGGGGCCTAAAGATCTTGTGTGGAGTCGGTGCCGGAACCTGAGCATTCCTCTCCAGTGCTGACATGGATCTTGCGGTACTTCTGGAGTCTTCCTGGTGGAGTCAGTCCTCGTCTCCAGTGGGGCAGGCTCGTGAGCTTTCCTCCCGAGCTGTAGCAGCAGTGTCACACTTCCCTTTGCGTGGATCAAGGGATCAGTGGCTTTCCCTCGAGGCATTCCCACGAGGCTTTCCCACGAGGCTTTCCCACAGGGCTGTCCCACGTGCCACCGTGGTGTGAGTCGATCCTCGGCTTGAAAGTCGAGGCAGTGCAGGGAAAACAGGTTTCCCTGGAATGGACGGAGACATCTGGGTTGACTCTGGGAATGGTGGCACGACCCCTGGAATTCCTCTCGCCTTTCCTGTGGAGAGCGCCTCCTCTTGAGATGCGACGGGAACGCCGGGAATACTTTCCCGACCACGCAGGGAAAGGATCCCTCCTCTCTAGCTAAGAGACGGAAACGGGGCTCCTCTGGATGTGGCCGGGACTCTCGTGCTTCCTCTCGAGTGGAGACGGGAATGTCGGGGAACTTCTTGAGTTAGCAGCAAGGGTGTGAAGGACCCTTTGGAAGTTCCAGAGCTTAGGTGTGAATAGCCTCGAGACGCCTCAGCGGAAATGGGCCTCATCTCGCCCTGGAGGGTAGAACCTCCTGGTATTTTCTCGAGTTGCAGCAGGTGCTCTCGACTTACGAAGGGGATCTCAGGGACCCACTCTGGTGGCCTCAGGAAAGGCCAGTCCCCATGCGAGTTGCTCGGGGCCTCTCGGGATTCCTCTCCCGTCGATGCCGGGGCCTCAGATCTTGTGTGGAGCCGGTGCCGGAACCTGAGGATTCCTCTCCAGTGCTGGCATGGATCTGGGGTACTTCTGGAGTCTCCCCAGTGGGAGTCAGTCCTCGTCTCGAGTGGGGGCATGCACGTGCGCTTTCCTCCCGAGCTGTAGCAGCAGTGTCGCACTTCCATTCGCGTGGATCAAGGGATCTGTGGCTTTACCTCGAGGCTTTCCCACCAGGCTTTCCCACGAGGCTTTCCCACAGGGCTGTCCCACGTGCCACCGTGGTGTGAGTCGATCCTCGCCTTGAAAGTCGAGGCAGTGCAGGGAAAACAGGTTTCCCTGGAATGGACTGAGACATCTGCGGACTCTGGGAATGGTGGCAGGATCCTGGTGTTCCTCTCGCCTTTCCTGTGGAGAGCGCCTCCTCTTGAGATGCGACGGGAACGCGGGGAATTCTTTCCCCACCAAGCAGGGAAAGGATCCTCCTTTCGAGCCAGGAGGCGGATACGTGGGCTCCTGTGGATGTGGGTGGAACTCTCGTGCTTCCTCTAGAGTGGAGACGGGTATGTCGGGGAACTTCTTGAGTTGCAGTAAGGGTGTGAAGGACCCTTTGGAGGATCCAGAGGTTAGGTGTGATTAGACCCGAGAAGCCACAGCGGAAATGGGCCTCATCTCGCCTGGAGGGGAGAACCTCCTGGATTTTCTCGCGTTGCGGCAGGCGCTCTCGACTTACGATGGGGACCTCAAGGGAACCGCTCTGGTGGCCTCAGGATAGGCCAGTCCCCATGGGAGTTGCTCGAGGGCCTCACGGGATTCCTCTCCCGTCGATACCGCGGCCTAAGATCTTGTGTGGATTCGGTTCCGGAACCTGAGGATTCCTCTCCAGTGCTGAAATGGATCTTGGGGAACTTCTGGACTCTCCTCAGTGGAGTCAGTCCTCGTCTCGAGTGGGGGCATACAAGTGCGCTTTACTCTCGAGCTGTAGCAGCATTGTAACGCTTCCCTTCGCGTGGATCAAGGGATCTGTGGCTTTCCCTCGAGGCTTTCCCACGAGGCTTTCCCAGGAGGCTTTCGCACAGGGCTGTCCCACGGGGCACCGTGGTGTGAGTCGATCCTCTGCTTGAAAGTCGAAACAGTGCAGGGAAAACAGTTTTCCCTGGAATGGACTTAGACATCTGGAGGACTCTGGGAATGGTGGCATGACACTGGAGTTCCTCTCGCCTTTCCTGTGGAGAGTGCCTCCTCTTGAGATTCGACGGGAACGCCGGGAATTCTTTCCCGACCACACAGGGAAAGGATCGCTCCTCTCGAGCTAGGAGGCGGAAACGGGGCTCCTCTGGATGTGGGCGGGACATTCGTGCTTCCTCTCGAGTGGAGACGGGTATGTAGGGGAACTTCCTGAGTTGCAGCAAGCGTGTGAAGGACCCTTTGGAAGTTCCAGAGGTTAGGTGTGATTAGCCTTGAGACGCCTCAGTGGAAATGGGCCTCATCTCTCCTGGAGGGGAGAACCTCCTGGATTTTCTCGAGTTGCGGCAGGTGCTCTCGACTTAGGTCGGGGACCTCAGAGACCCGCTCTGGTGGCCTCAGGAAAGGCCAGTCCCCATGCGAGTTGCTCGTGGGCCTCTCGGTATTCCTCTCCCGTCGATGGCGGGGCCTAAGACCTTGTGTGGAGTCGGTGCCGGAACCTTAAGATTCCTCTCCCGTGCTGACATGGATCTTGGGGTACTTCTGGAGTCTCCCCAGGGGAGTAAGTACTCGTCTCCATTGGGGGCATGCAGGTGCCATTTCCTCCCGAGCTGTAGCGGGAGTGTCACGTTTCCCTTCGCGTGGATCAAGGGATCTGTGGCTTTCCCTCGAAGCCTTCCCTCGAGGCTTTCCCACGAGGCTTTACCACTGGTCTGTCCCACGTGCCACCGTTGTGTGAGTCGATCCTCGGCTTGAAAGTCGAGGCAATGCAGGGAAAACAGGTTTCCCTGGAATGGACGGAGATATCTGGGGGACTCTGGGAATGGTGACACGACCCTGGAATTCCTCTCGCCTTTCTTGTGGAGAGCGGCCTCCTCTTGAGATGCGACGGGAACGCCGGGAATTCTGTCCCGACCACGCAGGGAAAGGATCCCTCCTTTCGAGCTATGAGGCGGAAAAGGGGCTCCTCTGGATGTGGACGGGATTCTCGTGCTTTCTCTCGAGTGGAGACGAGTATGTCGGGGAACTTCTTGAGGTGCAGCAAGGGTGTGAAGGACCCTCTGGAAGTTCCAGAGGTTAGGTGTGATTAGCCTCGAGATGCCTCAACGGAAATGGGCATCATCTCGCCTGGACGGGAGAACCTCCTGGATTCTCTCGGAGTTTCGGCAGGTGCTTTCGAGTTATGACGGGGACCTCAGGGACCCGGTCTGGTGGCCTCAGGAAAGTCCAGTCCCCATGCGAGTTGCTCGGGGGTGTCTCCGGATATTCTCCCATCGATGACGGGGGCACAAGACCATGTGTGGTGTCGGTGCCGGAACCGTGAGGATTCCTCTCCAGTGCTGACATGGATCTTGGGGTACTTCTGGAGTCTCCCCAGGGGAGTCAGTCCTCGTCTCGAGTGGGGGCATGCACGTGCGCTTTCCTCCCGAGCTGTAGAAGCAGTGTCAAGCTTCCCTTCGCGTGGATCAAGGGATCTGTGGGCTTTCCCTCGAGGCTTTCCCACTAGGCTATCCGCGAGGCTTTTCCACAGGGCTGTCCACTTGCCTCCGTGGTGTGAGTCGATCCTCAGCTTGAATGTCGAGGCAGTGCAGGGAAAACAGGTTTCCCTGGATTGGACTGAGACATCTGGGGGACTCTGGGAATGGTGGCACGACCCTGGAGTTCCTCTCGCCTTTCCTGAGGACGCGCGCCTCCTCTTGAGATGAGATGGGAACGCCGGGAATTCTTTGCCGACCACGCAGGGAAAGGATCCCTCCTCTCGAGCTAGGAGGCGGAAACGGGGGCTCCTCTGGATGTGGGCGAGACTCTCGTGCTTTCATCTCGAGTGGAGACGGGAATGTCGGGAACTTCTTGAGTTGCAGCAAGGGTGTGAAGGACCCTTTGGAAGTTCAAGAGGTTAGGTGTGATTACTCTAGAGACGCCTCAGCGGAAATGGGCCTCATCTCGCTTGGAGGGGAGAACCTCCTGGATTTTCTCGAGTGACGGCAGGTGCTCTCGACTAACGACGGGGACCTCAGGGACCCGCTCTGGTGGCCTCAGGAAAGGCCAGTCCCCATGCAAGTTGCTCGGGGGCCACTCGGGATTCCTCTCCCGTCGATGCCGGGGGCCTAAGACCTTGTGTGGAGTCGGTGCCGGAACCTGAGGATTCCTCTCCAGTGCTGACATGGATCTTGGGGTACTTCTGGAGTCTCCCCAGGGGAGTCAGTCCTCGTCTCGAGTGGGGGCATGCACGTGCTCGTTCCTCCCGAACTGTAGCAGCAGTGTCACGCTTCCCTTCGCGTGGATCAAAGGATTTGTGGATTTCCCTCGAGGCTTTCCCACGAGGCTTTCCCACGAGGCTTTCCCACAGGGCTGTCCCACGTGCCACCGGTGGTGTGAGTCGATCCTCGGCTTGAAAGTCGAGGCAGTGCAGGGAATACAGGTATCCCTGGAATGGACTGAGACATCTGGGGTCTCTGGGAATGGTGACACGACCCTGGAGTTCCTCTCGCCTTCTTGTGGAGAGCGCATCCACTTGGCATGCGACGGGAACGCCGGGAATTCTTTCCCGACCACTCAGGGAAAGGATCACTTCTCTCGAGGCTAGCAGGGGGAAACGGGGCTCCTCTGGATGTGGGCCGGGACTCTAGTGCTTCCTCTCGAGTGGAGACGGGTATGTCGGGAACTTCTTGAGTTGCAGCAAGGGTGTGAAGGACCCTTTGGACCTTCCAGAGGTTAAGTGCGAATAGCCTCGAGACGCCTCAGCGGAAATGGGCCTCATCTCGCCTGGAGGGGAGAACCTCCTGGATTTTCTCGATTTGCTGCAGGTGCTCTTGACTTACGACGGGACCTCAGGGACCCGCTCTGCTGGCCTCAGGAAAGGCCAGTCCCCATGCGAGTTGCTCCGGGGCCTCTCGGGATTCCTCTCCAGTCGATGCTGGGGCCTGAGACCTTGTCTGGATACAGTTCCGGAACCTGAGGATTCCTCTCCAGTGCTGACATGGATCTTAGGGTACTTCTGGAATCTCCCCAGGGGAGTCAGTCCTCGTCTCGAGTGGGAGGCATGCACGTGCGCTTTCCTCCCGAGCTGTAGCAGGCAGTGTCACGCTTCCCTTCGCGGGAACAAGGGATCTGTGGCATTCCCTCGAGGCTTTCCCACGAGGCTTTCCCACGAGGCTTTCCTGCAGGGCTGTCCCACGTGCCACCGTTGTGTGAGTCGATCCTCGCTTTAAGTCGAGGCAGTCCAGGGAAACAGGTTTCCCTGGAATGGACTGAGACATCTGGGGGACTCTGGGAGTGGTGGCATGACCTGGAGTTCCTCTGGCCTTTCCTGTGGAGAGCGCCTCCTCTTGAGAAGCGACGGGAACGCCGGGAATTCTTTCCCGACCACGCAGAGGAAAGGATCCCTCCTCTCGAGCTAGGAAGCGGAAAAGGGGCTCCTAAGGATGAGGGCGGGACTCTCGAGCTTCCTCTCGAGTGGAGACGGGTATGTCGGGGAACTTCTTGAGTTGCAGCAAGGGTGTGAAGGACCCTTTGAAAGTTCCAGAGATTAGGGTGATAAGCCTCGAGACTCCTCAGCGGAAATGGGCCTCATCTCGCTTGGAGGGGATAACCTCCTGGATTTTCTCGAGTTGCCCGCAGGTGCTCTCGGCTTACGACGGGGACCTCAGGGACCCGCTCTAGTGCCCTCAGGAAAGGCCCGTCCCCATGCGAGTTGCTCGTGCGCCTCTAGCGATTCCCTGTCCCGTCTATGCCGGGGCCTGAGACCTTGTGTGGAGTCGGTGCCGGAACCTGAGGATTCCTCTCCAGTTCTGACATGGATCTTGGGGTACTTCTGGAGTCTCCCAGGGGAGTCAGTCCTCGTCGCGAGTGTGGCGTGCCCGTGCGCTTTCCTCCCGAGCTATAGCAGCAGTGTCACGCTTCCCTTTGCGTGGATCCAGGGATCTGTGGCTTTCTCTGTAGGCTTTCCCAAAAGGCTTTCCCACTAGGCTTTTCACAGGGCTGTCCCACGTGCCACCGAGGTCTGAGTCGATCCTCGGCTTGAAAGTCGAGGCATTGCGGGGAAAAGAGGTTTCCCTGGAATCGACTGAGACATCTGGGGGCTCTGGGAATGGTGGCACGACCCTGAGTTCCTCTCGCCTTTCCTGTGGAGAGCGCCTCTTCTTGAGATGCGACGGGAACGCCGGAAATTCTTTCCCTAGCACGCAGGGAAAGGATCCCTCCTCTCGAGCTATGAGGCTGAAACGGGCTCTTCTGGTTGTGGGCGGGACTCTCGTGCTTCCTTTCGAGTGGAAACGGGTATGTCGGGGAACTTCTTGAGTTGCAGCAAGGGTGTGAAGGGCCCTTTGGAAGTTCCAGAGGTTAGGTGTGATTAACCTCGAGATGCCTCAGCGCAAATGGGTCTCATCTCGGCCTGGAGGGAGAACCTCCTGGATTTTCTCGAGTTGCGCCAGGTGCTCTCAACTTACGACGGGGACCTCAGGGACCCGCTTTGGTGTCCTCAGGAAAGGCCAGTTCACGATGAATCTCTCGTGATGTCTCTCCCTCTCCAGTGCTGTCTTGGATCTTGACTGGCCTTTCCTGAGGCCACCAGAGCGGGTCCCTGCGGTCCCCGTCGTAAGTCGAGAGCACCTGCCGCAACTCGAGAAAATCAAGGATGTTCTCCCCTCCAGGCAAAATGAAGCCTATTTCCGCTGACACATCTCAAGGCTAAGCACACTTAAACTCTGGAACTTCCAAAGGGTCCTTCATACCCTTGCTGCAAATCAAGAAGTTCCCCGACATACCCGTCTCCACTCAAGAGGAAGCACGATAGTTCCGCCCACATCCAGAGGAGCCCCGTTTCCGCCTCATAGCTCGAGAGGAGGGATCCTTTCCCTGGGAGGTCGGGAAAGAATTCCCGGCGTTCCCGTCCCATCTCAAGAGGAGGCGCTCTTCACAGGAAAGGCGAGAGGAACTCCAGGGACATGCCACCATTCTCCGAGTCCCCCAGATGTCTCAGTCCATTCCAGGGAATCCTGTTTCCCCGCTCTGACTCGACTTTCAAGCGAGGATCGACTCACACCACTGTGGCACGTGGGACAGCCCTGTGGCAAAGCCTCGTGGGAAAGCCTCGTGGGAAAGCCTCGAGGGAAAGCCGCAGATCCCTTGATCCACGCGAAGGGAAGCGCGACACTGCTGCTACAGCTGGGGAGGAAAGCGCACGTGCATGCCCTCAACCGAGACGAGGACTGACTCCCCTGGGGAGACTCCAGCAGTACACCAAGATCCATGTCAGCACTGGAGAGGAATCCTCAGGTTACAGCACCGACTCTACGTAAGGTCTGAGGCCCGGCATCGACGGGAGAGGAATCCGGAGAGTGCCCGAGCAACTCGCATGGGGACTGGAATTTCCTGAGGCCACCAGAGCGGGTCCCTGAGGTCCCATCGTAAGTCGAGAGCACCTGCCAGCAACTCTAGAATATCCAGGAGTTTCTCCCCTCCAGGCGAGATGAGGCCCATTTCCATTGAGGCATCTCGGGGCTAATCACACCTAACCTCTAGAACTACCAAAGGGTCCTTCTCACGCTTGCTGCAACTCAAGAAGTTCCCCAACCTGCCCGTCTCCACTCGAGAGGAAGCACGAGAGTCTCTCCCACATGAGGAGGAGCCCCGTTTCCACCTCATAGCTGGAAAGAAGGATGCTTTCCCTGCGTGGTCGGGAAAGAA
>NW_017194529.1:0-9303 GCF_001704415.2 Capra hircus
CACAGGGCTGTCCCACGTGCCCGGTGGTGTGAGTGATCGCTCGCGTTGAAAGTCGAGTGCAGTGCAGGGAAAACAGGTTTGCCCTGAATGGACTGAGACATTCGGGGACGTCTGGGAATGGTGGCACGACACTTGGAGTTCTCTCGGCCTTTCCTGTGGAGAGCGCCTTCCTCTTGAGATGACACGGGAACGCAGGGAATTCTTTCGCCGACACTGCAGGGAAAGGATCGCCTCCTCTCGAGCTAGAGGGTGGAAACGGGGCTCTCTCGTCGATTGGGCGGACTCTCGTGCTTCCTCTCGAAGTGAGACGGCTATGTCGGAGAACTTCTTGAGTTGCAGCAAGGGTGTGAAGGACCCTTGTTGGAAGTTCCAGATGTTAGATGTGATTAGCTCTCGAGACGCCCTCAGCGGAAAATGGGCCTCATCTCGCCTGCAGGGGAGAACTCCTGCTGATGTTCTCGAGTTGCGGCAGGTGCTCTCGACTTACGACGGGGCCCTCAGGGACCCGCTCTGTGGCCTCAGGAAAGGCCAGTTCCTTGCGAGTTGCTGGGGCTCTCGGGATTCCTCTCCGCGTCGACGGCCGGGGCCTAAGACTTGTGTGGAATCGGTGCCGGAAACCTGAGGTTCGTCTCCAGTGCTGACATGGATCTTGGCGGTACTTCTGGAGTCTCCCCAGGGGAGCCAGTCGTCGTTCTCGAGTGGAGGTCATGCACGTGTGCTTTACTTCCCGAAGCTGTAGCCAGCAGTGTCACGCTTCCCTTCTGCGTGGATCAAGGGACCTGTGGCTTTCCCTGCGAGGTTTTCCCACGAGGCTTTACCAAGAGGCCTTTCCCCACAGGGCTGTCCCACGTGCCAACCGTGGTGTGAGTCGATGCTCGGCTTGAAAGTCGAGGCAGTGCATGGAAAAACAGGTTTCCCTGGAATGGACTGAGACATCTGGGGGACTCAGGTAATGGTGTCACGACCCTGGAGTTCCCTCTCGTCTTTCCTGTCGAGAGCGCCTCCTCTTGAGATGCGACCGGGAACGCCGGGAATTCCTTTCCCGGAACCACGCAGGGAAAGGATCCCTCCTCTCGTAGCTAAGTAGGCGGAAACGGGGTCTCTCTGGATGTGAGCGGGACTCTCGTGCTTCCTCTCAAAGTGGAGACGTGTATGTCGGGGAACTTCTTGAGTTGCAGCAAGGGTGTGAAAGGACCCTTTGGAAGTTCCTGAATTTAGGTGTGATTAGCACTCCTGACGCCTCAGCGGAAATGGGCCTCATCTCGCCTGGAGGGGAAACCTCCTGGATTTTCTCGAGTTGCGGCAGGTGCTCTCGACTTACGACGGGGACCTCAGGGACCGCTCTGATGGCCTCAGGAAAGGCCAGTCCCCATGCGAGTTGCTCGGGGGACTCTCGGGAATTCCACTCCCGTAGATGCCGGGGCCTAAGTCCTTTGTGGAGTCGGTGCCGGAACCTGAGGATACCTCTCCAGGCCAGACATGGTATCTTGGGGTACTTCTGGAGTCTCCCCAGGGGGTCAGTGCTCGTCTCGAGGGGAGGCATGCACGTGCGCTTTCCTCCCGAGCTGTAGCAGCAGTGTCACTGCTTCCCTTCGCGTGGATCAAAGGCATCTGTGGCTTTCCCTCGAGGCTTTCCCACGAGGCTTTCCCACGAGGCTTTCCCACAGGGCTGTCCACACGTGCCACCTTGGTGAGAGTCGATCCTCGGCTTGAAATTCGAGGCAGTGCAGGGAAAACAGTTTTTCCTGGAATGGACTGAAATATCTGGGGGACTCTGGGAATGGTGGCACGACCCTGGAGTTCCTCTCGCCTTTCCTGTGGAGAGCGCCTTCCTCTTGAGATGCGACGGAACGCCGGAAATTCTTTCCCGACCACGAGGGAAATGATACCTCCTCTCGAGCTAGGAGGCGGAAAACGGGGCTCCTCTGGATGTGGGCGGGACTCTCGTGCTTCCTCTCGAGTGGAGACGGGTATGTCGGGAACTTCTTGAGTTGCAGCAAGGGTGTGAAGGACCCTTTGGAAGTTCCAGAGGTCAGGTGTGATAAGCCTCGAGTCGCCTCTGCGGAAATGGGCCTCATCTCGCCTGGAGGGGAGAACCTCCTGGATTTTCTCGAGTTGCGGCAGGTGCTCTCGACTTACGACAGGGACCTCAGAGACCCGCTCTGGTGGCCTCAGGAAAGACCAGTCCCCATGCGAGTTACTCAGGGCCCTCTCGGGGTTCCTCTCCCGTCGATGCCAGGGCCTAAGACCTTGTGTGGAGTCGGTGCCGGAACCTGAGGATTCCTTTGCAGTGCTGACAAGGATCTTGGGGTACTTCTCCAGTCTCCCCACGGGAGTCAGTCCTCATCTCGAGTGGGGGCATGCACGTGCGCTTTCCTCCCGAGCTGTAGCAGCAGTGTCACGCTTCCCTTCGCGTGGATCAAGGTATCTGCGGCTTTCCCTCGAGGCTTTCCCACGAGTCTTTTCCACGAGGCTTTCCCACGAGACTTTCCCAAAGGGCTGTCCCACGTGCCACCGTGTTGTGTGTCGATCCTAGGCTAGAAAGTTGAGGCAGTGCAGGAGAAACAGGTTTCCATGGAATGGACTGAGACATCTGGGGGCCTCTGGGAATGGGTGCACGAATCTGGAGTTCCTCTCGCCTTTCCTGTGGAGAGCGCCTCCTCTTGAGATGAGACGGGAACTCCGGGAATACTTGACCGACCACTCAGTGAAAGGATCCCTCCTCTCGAGCTAGGAGGCAGTAACGGGGCTCCTCTGGATGTGGGCGGGACTCTCGGGCTTCCTCTCGAGTGGAGACGGGTATGTGGGGGAGCTTCTTGAGTTGCAGCAAGGGCGTGAAGGACCCTTTGTAAGTTCCATAGGTTAGGTGTGATTAGCCTCGAGACGCCTCAGCGGTAATGGGCCTCATCTCGCCTGGAGGGTAGAACCTCCTGGATTTTCTCGAGTTGCGGCAGGTGCCCTCGACTTACGACGGGGACCTCAGGGACCCGCTCTGGTGCCCTCAGGAAAGGCCAGGCCCCATGCGAGTTGCTCGGGGGCCTCTCGGGATTCCTCTCCCGTCTATGCCGGGGCCTAAGACTTGTGTGGAGTCGGTGCCAGAACCTGAGGATTCCTCTCCGGTGCTGACATGGATCTTGGGGTACTTCTGAGGTCTCCCCGGGGAGTCAGTCCTCGTCTCGAGGGGAGGCATGCACGTGGGCTTTCCTCCCGAGCTGTAGCAGCAATGTCACGCTTTCCTTCACGTGGATCAAGGGATCTGTGGCTTTCCCTCGAGCTTTCCACACAGGTGACACAGCCCTCGTGGGAGTCGCTCGAGGAAAGCCACAGATCCCTTGATCCACGTGAAGGAAAGCGTGACATTGCTGCTACAGCTCGGGAGGAAAGCCCACGTGCATGCCTCCCCTCGAGACGAGGACTGACTCCCCGGGGAGACCTCAGAAGTACCCCAAGATCCATGTCAGCACCGGAGAGGAATCCTCAGGTTCTGGCACCGACTCCACACAAGGTCTTAGGCCCCGGCATAGACGGGAGAGGAATCCCGAGAGGCCCCCGAGCAACTCGCATGGGGCCTGGCCTTTCCTGAGGGCACCAGAGCGGGTCCCTGAGGTCCCCGTCGTAAGTCGAGGGCACCTGCCGCAACTCGAGAAAATCCAGGAGGTTCTACCCTCCAGGCGAGATGAGGCCCATTACCGCTGAGGCGTCTCGAGGCTAATCACACCTAACCTATGGAACTTACAAAGGGTCCTTCACGCCCTTGCTGCAACTCAAGAAGCTCCCCCACATACCCGTCTCCACTCGAGAGGAAGCCCGAGAGTCCCGCCCACATCCAGAGGAGCCCCGTTACTGCCTCCTAGCTCGAGAGGAGGGATCCTTTCACTGAGTGGTCGGTCAAGTATTCCCGGAGTTCCCGTCTCATCTCAAGAGGAGGCGCTCTCCACAGGAAAGGCGAGAGGAACTCCAGATTCGTGCACCCATTCCCAGAGGCCCCAGATGTCTCAGTCCATTCCATGGAAACCTGTTTCTCCTGCACTGCCTCAACTTTCTAGCCTAGGATCGACACACAACACGGTGGCACGTGGGACAGCCCTTTGGGAAAGTCTCGTGGGAAAGCCTCGTGGAAAAGACTCGTGGGAAAGCCTCGAGGGAAAGCCGCAGATACCTTGATCCACGCGAAGGGAAGCGTGACACTGCTGCTACAGCTCGGGAGGAAAGCGCACGTGCATGCCCCCACTCGAGATGAGGACTGACTCCCGTGGGGAGACTGGAGAAGTACCCCAAGATCCTTGTCAGCACTGCAAAGGAATCCTCAGGTTCCGGCACCGACTCCACACAAGGTCTTAGGCCCTGGCATCGACGGGAGAGGAACCCCGAGAGGGCCCTGAGTAACTCGCATGGGGACTGGTCTTTCCTGAGGCCACCAGAGCGGGTCTCTGAGGTCCCTGTCGTAAGTCGAGAGCACCTGCCGCAACTCGAGAAAATCCAGGAGGTTCTCCCCTCCAGGCGAGATGAGGCCCATTTCCGCAGAGGCGACTCGAGGCTTATCACACCTGACCTCTGGAACTTCCAAAGGGTCCTTCACACCCTTGCTGCAACTCAAGAAGTTCCCCGACATACCCGTCTCCACTCGAGAGGAAGCACGAGAGTCCCGCCCACATCCAGAGGAGCCCCTTTTCCGCCTCCTAGCTCGAGAGGAGGTATCATTTCCCTCGTGGTCGGGAAAGAATTTCCGGCGTTTCCCGTCGCATCTCAAGAGGAGGCGCTCTCCACAGGAAAGGCGAGAGGAACTCCAGGGTCGTGCCACCATTCCCAGAGTCCCCCAGATATTTCAGTCCATTCCAGGAAAAACTGTTTTCCCTGCACTGCCTCGAATTTCAAGCCGAGGATCGACTCGCACCAAGGTGGCACGTGGGACAGCCCTGTGGGAAAGCCTCGTGGGAAAGCCTCGTGGGAAAGCCTCGAGGGAAAGCCACAGATGCCTTGATCCACGCGAAGGGAAGCGTGACACTGCTGCTACAGCTCGGGAGGAAAGCGCACGTGCATGCCTCCCCTCGAGACGAGCACTGACCCCCCTGGGGAGACTCCAGAAGTACCCCAAGATACCATGTCTGGCCTGGAGAGGTATCCTCAGGTTCCGGCACCGACTCCACAAAGGACTTAGGCCCCGGCATCTACGGGAGTGGAATCCCGAGAGTCCCCGAGCAACTCGCATGGGGACTGGCCTTTCCTGAGGCCATCAGAGCGGGTCCCTGAGGTCCCCGTCGTAAGTCGAGAGCACCTGCCGCAACTCGAGAAAATCCAGGAGGTTTTCCCCTCCAGGCGAGATGAGGCCCATTTCCGCTGAGGCGTCAGGAGCTAATCACACCTAAACTTCAGGAACTTCCAAAGGGTCCTTCACACCCTTGCTGCAACTCAAGAAGTTCCCCGACATACACGTCTCCACTTGAGAGGAAGCACGAGAGTCCCGCTCACATCCAGAGGAGACCCGTTTCCGCCTCTTAGCTCGAGAGGAGGGATCCTTTCCCTGCGTGTTCGGGAAAGAATTCCCGGCGTTCCCGGTCGCATCTCAAGAGGAGGCGCTCTCCGACAGGAAAGACGAGAGGAACTCCAGGGTCGTGACACCATTACCTGAGTCCCCCAGATGTCTCAGTCCATTCCAGGGAAACCTGTTTTCCCTGCACTGCCTCGACTTTCCAAGCCGAGCATCGACTCACACCACGTTGGCACGTGGGACAGCCCTGTGGGAAAGCCTCTTGGGTAAAGCCTCGTGGGAAAGCCTCCAGGGAAAGCCACAGGTCCCTTGATCCACGAGAAGGGAAGCGTGACACTGCTGGCACAGCTCGGGAGTAAAGCACACGTGCATGCCCCCACTCGAGAACGACGACTGACTCCCCTGGGGAGACTCCAGAAGTACGCCAAGATCCATGTCAGCACTGGAGACGGAATCCTCAGGTTTCCGGCACCGATTCCACACAAGGTCTTAGGCCCCGGCAGTCGACGGGAGAGGAAATCCCGAGAGGCCCCCGAGCAACTCGCAAGGGAACTGGCCTTTCCTGAGGCCACCAGAGCGGGGCCCTGAGGGCCCCGTCGTAAGTCGAGAGCACCTGCCGCAACTCGAGAACATCCAGGAGGTTCTCCCCTGCAGGCGAGATGAGGCCCATTTCCGCTGAGGCGTCTCGAGGCCTAATCACATCTAACATCTGGAACTTCCAAAGGGTCCTTCACACCCTTGCTGCAACTC
This sequence comes from Capra hircus, assembly GCF_001704415.2. Lineage (NCBI taxonomy): Eukaryota > Metazoa > Chordata > Mammalia > Artiodactyla > Bovidae > Capra > Capra hircus. The sequence goes on from NW_017194529.1 coordinate 6,239, forward strand.
AAGAAGTTCTCCGACATAGCCCGTCTCCACTCGAGAGGAAGCACGAGAGTCCCGCCCACATCCAGAGGAGCCCCCGTTTCCAGCCTCCTAGCTCGAGAGGAGGGATCCTTTCCCTGCGTGGTCGGGAAAGAATTCCCTGCGTTCCCGTTGCATCTCAAGAGGAGGCGCTCTCCACAGGAAAGGCGAGAGGAACTCCAGTGTCGTGCCACCATTCCCAGAGTCCCCTGAATGTCTCAGTCCATTCCAGGGAAAACCTGTTTTCCCTGCACTGCCACCGACTTTCCAAGCCAAGGGATCAATTCACACCACGGTGGTACGTGGGACAGCCATGTGGGAAAGCCTCGTGGGAAAGCCACAGATCCCTTGATCCACTCGAAGGGAAGCGTGACACTGCTGCTAAGCGCTGGGAGGAAAGCGCACGTGCATGCCCCCACTCGAGACGAGGACTGACTCCCGTGGGGAGAGTCCAGAAGCACCTCAACATCCATGTCAGCACTGGAGAGGAATCCTCAGGTTCCGGACCGACTCCACACAAGGTCTTAGACCCGGCATCGACGGGAGAGGAAACCCGAGAAGCCCCTGAGAGGACCCGAACAATTCGCATGGGGACTGGCCTTTCCTGAGGCCAACAGAGCGGGTCCTGAGGTCCCCGTCGTAAGTAGAGAGCACCTGCCGCAACTCGAGAAAATCCAGGAGGTTCTCCTCTCCAGGGGAGATGAGGCCATTTCCGCTGAGGCGTCTCGAGGCTAATCACACCTAAACTCTGGAACTTCAAAGGGTCCTTCACACCCTTGCTGCAACTCAAGAAGTTCCCCGACATACCCATCTCCACTCGAGAGGAATCACGAGACTCCCGCCCACATCCAGAGGAGACCCGTTTCGCCTCCTAGCTCGAGAGGAGGGATCCATTCCCTGTGTGCTCGGGAAAGAATTCCCGGCATTCCCGTCGCATCTCAAGAGGCGGGACTCTCCACAAGTAAGGCAAGAGGAACTCCAGGGTCGTGCCACCATTACCAGAGTCCCCCAGATGTCTCAGTCCATTTCAGGGAAACCTGTTTCCCTGCACTGCCTTGAATTTCAAGCCAAGGTTCGACTCACACCACGTTGGCACGTGGGACAGCCCTGTGGGAAAGCCTCATGGGAAAACCTCCTGGAAAGCCTCGAGGGAAAGCCACAGATCCCTTGATCCACGCGAAGGGTAGCGTGACACGGCTGCTACAGCTCGGGAGGAAATCGCACGTGCATGCCCCCCACTCGAGACGAGGACTGACTCCCCTGGGAAGACTCCAGAAGTACCCCAAGATCCATGTCAGCACTGGAGAGGAATCCTCAGGTTCCAGCACAGACACCGAGAGGACGCGAGGCTCCCCAGCAAGAGGCCCCCATCGACCCCGAGTGCGAAGGTACTGGCCTTTCCTGAGGCCACCAGCGGGTCCCTGAGGTCCCTTCGTAGTCGAGAGCACCTGTCGCAATTCGAGAAAATCCAGGAGGTTCTCCCCTCCAGGCGAGATGAGGCCCATTTCCGCTGAGGCGTCTCGAGGCTAATCACACCTAAACTCTGGAACTTCCAAAGGGTCCTTCACACACCCTTGCTGGCAACTCAAGAAGTTCCCCGACATATCCGTCTCCACTCGAGAGGAAGCACGAGAGTCCGCCCACATCGAGAGGAGTCCCGTTTCCCTCCTATCTCGAGAGGAGGGATCCTTTCCCTGCGTGGTCGGGATAGAATTCCCGGGGTTCCCGTCGCATCTCAAGAGGAGGCGCTCTCCACAGGAAAGGCGAGAGGAACTCCTGGGTTGTGCCACCATTCCCAGAGTCCCCCAGATGTCTCAGTCCATTCCAGGGAAACCTGTTTTCCCTGCACTGACTCGACTTTCAAGCGAGAATCGACTCACACCACGGTGGACGTGGGACACGCCCTGTGGGAAAGCCTCGTGGGAAAGCTTCGTGGGAAAGCCTCGGGGGAAAGCCACAGATCCCTTGATCCACGCGAAAGGGAAGCGTGACACTGCTGCTTCAGCTCGGGAGCAAATCTCACGTGGATGCGCCAACTCGAGACGAGGACTGAGTCCCCTGGGTAGGCTCCAGAAGTTCCCCAAGATCCACGTCAGCACTGGAGAGTAATCCTCAGGTTCCGACACCGATTCCACACATGGACTTAAGCCGCCGGCATCGACGGGAGAGGAATCCCGAGAGGCCCCGAGCAACTCCCATGGGGACTGGCATTTCCAGAGGCCTCCAGAGCGGGTCCCTGAGGACAAACGTCTCAAGTCGAGAGCACCTGCCGCAACTCGAGAAAATCCAGGAGGTTCTCCCTCCAGGCGAGATGAGGCCCATTTCCGCTGAGGCGTCTCGAGGCTAATCACACCTAAACTCTGGAACTTCCAAAGGGTCTTTCACACCCTTGCTGCAACTCAAGAAGTTCCCCGACATACCGTCTCCACTCGAGAGGAAGCACGAGAGAGGCCCACCCACATCCAGAGCAGTCCGCTTCCGCCTCCTAGCTCGAGAGGAGGGATCCTTTCCCTGTGTGGTCGGGACAGAATTCCGCGGCGTTCCCGTCGCATCTCAAGAGGAGTCGCTTTCCACAGGAAAGTCGAGAGGAACTTCAGAGTCGTTACCACCATTCCCAGAGTCCCCCAGATGTCTCCGTCCATTCCAGGGAAACCTGTTTTCCCTGCACTGCTCGACTTTCAAGCCGAGGATCGACTCACACCACGGTGGCACGTGGGACAGCCTGTGGGAAAGCCTCGTGGGAAAGCCACAGATCCCTTGATCCACGCGAAGGGAAGCGTGACACTGCTGCTACAGCTCGGAGGAAAGCGCACGTGCCTGCCCCCACTCGAGACGAGGACTGACTCCCCTGGGGAGACTCCAGAAGTACTCCAAGATCCATGTCAGCACTGGAGAGGAATCCTCACGTTCCGGCAACGACTCCACAAAAGGTCTTAGCCCCTTCATCGACGGAGAGGAATCCCGAGAGGCCCCGGAGCAACTCGCATGGGACTGGCCTTTCCTGAGGCCACCAGAGAGGGTCCCTGAGGTTCCCCGTCGTAATTCGAGAG
>NW_017194530.1:0-9303 GCF_001704415.2 Capra hircus
CTTTCCACGAGGGTTTCCCAAGGCTTTCCCACAGGGCTGTCCCACGTGCCACCGTGGTGTGAGTCGATCTCGGCTTGAAAGTCGAGGCAGTGCAAGGAAAACAGTTTTCCCTGGAATGGACTGAGACATCCGGGGAATCTGGGAATGGTGGCACGACCCTGGAGTTCCTCTCGCCTTTCCTGTGGAGAGTGCCTCCACTTCAGATGTGACGGGAATGCCGGGAATTCTTTCCCGCACACGCAGGGAAAAGATCCCTTCTCTCGAGCTTTGAGGCGGAATCGGGGCTCCTCTGGATGTGGGCAGGATTCTCGTGCTTCCTCTCGAGTGGAGACGGGTATGTCGGGGAACTTATTGAGTTGCCGCAAGGGTGGGAAGGACCCCTTTGGAAGTTCCAGAAGATAGACGTGATTAGCCTCGAGACGCCTCAGCGGAAATGGGCCTCATCTCACCTGGAGGGGAGAACCTCCTGGATTTTCTCGAGTTGCGGAAAGTGCTCTCGACTTTCGACGGGGACCACAGGGTCCCGCTCTGGTGGCCTCAGGAAAGGCCAGTCCCCATGCGAGTTGCTCGGGGGCCTCTCGGGATTCCTCTCCGTCGGATGCCGGGGCCTAAGACCTCGTGACGAGTTGGTGCCGGTAACCTGAGCATTCCTCTCCAGGCTGACATGGATCTTGGGGTACTTCTGGAGTCTCCTCAGGGGAGTCAGTCCTCGGTCTCGAGTGGGCGGCATGCACGTTCGCTTCCTCCCGAGCTGTAGCAGCAGTGTCGCACTTCCGTCGAGTGGATCAAGGGATACATGTCTTTCCCTTGAGGCTATTCCCATGAGGGCTTTCACCACGGAGGTCTTTCCCACAGGGCTGTCCCACGTGTCCACCGTGGTGTGAGTCGATCCTTCGGCATTGAAATCGAGGCAGTGCAGGGAAAACAGGTTTTCCCTGGGAATGGACTGAGACATCTGGGGAACTCTGGGAATGGTGGCACGACCCTGGAGTTCCTCTCGCCTTTCCTGTGGAGAGCGCCTCCTCTTGAGATGTGACAGGCAAAGGCAGGAATTCTTTCCCCGACCACACAGGGAAAGGATCCCTCCTCTCGAGGTATGAGGAAGAAACGGGGCTCCTCTGGATTTGGGCGGGACTCTCTCGCTTCCTCTCGAGTGGAGACGGGTATGTCGGGAAACTTTTTGAGTTGCAGCAAGGGTGGTGAAGGACCCTTTGGAAGTTCCAGAGGTTAGGTGTGATTAGCCTCGAGACTCCTCAGAGGAAATGGGCCTCATCACGCCTGGCGGGGAGAACCTCCTGGTTGCTCTCGAGTTGGGGTTGGTGCTCTCCACTTACCCACGGTGGTCCTCAGACACCCGCTTTGGTGGCCTCAGGAAAGGCAAGTCCCCATGCGAGTTGCTCGGGGACACTCCGAGATTCCTCTTCTGTCGATCCCGGGGCCTAAGATCTTGTGTGGAGTCGGTTCAGAACCTGAGGATTCCTCTCCTAGTGTTGACATGGGACCTTGGGGTACTTCTGGAGATCTACCGAGGGGAGTCAGTCCTCGTCTCGAGTGGGGGGCATGCCACGTGCACTTTCCTCCCGAGCTGTAGCAGCAGTGTCACGGTTCCCTTAGTGTGGATCAAGGGATCATGTGGCTTTTCCCACGAGGCTTTCCCACGAGGCTTTCCCACGAGGCTTCTCACAGAGCTGTCCCACGTGCCACCGTGGGTGAGTCGATCCTCGGCTTGAACGTCGAGGCAGTGCAGGGAAAACAGGTTTCCCTGGAATGGACTGAGACATCTGGGGGACTCTGGGAATGGTGATACGACACTGGAGTTCTTCTCGCTTTCCTGTGGAGAGCGCCTCCTCTTGAGATGCGACGGGAACGCCGGGAATTCTTTCCCGACGACATAGGGAAAGGATCCCTCCTCTGGAGCTAGGAGGCGGAAACGGGGCTCCTCTGGATGTGGGCGGGACTCTCGTGCTTCCTCTCGAGTGGAGACGGTATGTCGGGGAACTTCTTGAGTTGCAGCAAGGGTGTGAAGGACCCTCTGGAAGTTCCAGAGGTTAGGTGTGATTAGCATCGAGAGCCCTCAGCGGTAATGGGCCTCATCTCGCCTGGAGGGGAGAACCTCCTGGATTTTCTCGAGTGGCGGCAGGTGCTCTCGACTTAAGACGGGGATGTCAGGGAGCCGCTCTGGTGGCCCATGGAAAGGCCAGTCCCATGCGAGTAGCTCTGGGGCCTCTCGGGATTCCTCTCCCGTCGATGCCGGGGCCTAAGACCTTGTGTGGAGTCGGTGCCGGAAACTGAGTATTCCTCTCCAGTGCTGACATGGATCTTGGGGGACTTCTGGAGTCTCCCCAGGGGAGTCAGTCCTCGTCTCGAGTGGGGGCATGCACGTGCGCTTTCCTCCCGAGCTGTAGCAGCACTGTCACGCTTCCCTTAGCGTGGATCAAGGGATCTATGGCTTTCCCTCGAGGCTTTCCCACGAGGCTTTCCCACGAGGCTTTCCCACAGGGCTGTCCCATGTGCCACCGTGGTGTGAGTCGATCTTCGGCTTGAAAGTCGAGGCAGTGCAGGGAAAACAGGTTTCCCTGAAATGGAGTGAGACATCTGGGGAACTCTGTGAATGTGGCACGACCCTGGAGTTCCTCTCGCCTTTCCTGTGGAGAGCGCCTCCTCTTGAGATGCGACGGGAATGCCGGGAATTCTTTCCCGACCACGCAGGGAAAAGATCACTTCTTTCGAGCTAGCAGGGGGAAACGGGGCCTCCTCTGGATGTGGGCGGGACTCTCGTGCTTCCTCTCGAGTGGAGACGGGTATGTCGGGGAACTTCTTGAGTTGCAGCAAGGGTGTGAAGGACCCTTTGGAGCTTCCAGAGGTTAAGTGTGAATAGCCTCGAGACGCCTGCAGCGGAAATGGGCCTCATCTCGCCTGGAGGGGAGAACCTCCTGGATTTTCTAGAGTTGCTGCAGGTGCTCTCGACTTACGACGGGACCTCAGGGACCCGCTCTGCTCGCCTCAGGAAAGGCCTGTCCCCATGCGAGTTGCTCGGGGCCTCTATTGATTCCTCTCCCGTCTATGCCGGGGCCTGAGACCTTGTGTGGAGTCGGTGCCGGAACCTGAGGATTCCTCTCCAGTTCTGACATGGATCTTGGGGTACTTCTGGAGTCTCCCCAGGGGAGTCAGTCCTCGTCGCGAGTGTGGCGTGCACGTGCGCTTTCCTCCCGAGCTTTAGCAGCAGTGTCACGCTTCCCTTTGCGTGGATCCAGGGATCTGTGGCTTTCTCTGTAGGCTTTCCCACGAGGCTTTCCCACTAGGCTTTTCACAGGGCTGTCCCACGTGCCACCGAGGTCTGAGTCGATCCTCGGCTTGAAAGTCGAGGCATTGGGGGGAAAACAGGTTTCCCTGGAATCGACTGACACATCTGGGGGCTCTGGGAATGGTGGCACGACCCTGAGTTCCTCTCGCCTTTCCTGTGGAGAGCGCCTCTTCTTGAGATGCGACGGGATCGCCGGAAATTCTTTCCCGACCACGCAGGGAAAGGATCCCTCCTCTCGAGCTATGAGACTGAAACGGGGCTCTTCTGGTTGTGGGCGGGACTCTTGTGCTTCCATTCGAGTGGAAACGGGTATGTCGGGAACTTATTGAGTTGCAGCAAGGGTGTGAAGGGCCCTTTGGAAGTTCCAGAGGTTAGGTGTGATTAGCCTCGAGATGCCTCAGCGCAAATGGGTCTCATCTCGCCTGGAGGGGAGAACCTCCTGGATTTTCTCGAGTTGCCGCAGGTGCTCTCGACTTACTACGGGGACCTCAGGGACCCGCTTTGGTGGCCTCAGGAAAGGCCAGTCCCCATGCGAGTTGCTCGGGAGCCTCTCGTGATGTCTCTCCCTCTCCAGTGTGTCTTGAATCTTGACTGGCCTTTCCTGAGGCCACCAGAGCGGGTCCCTGCGGTCCCCGTCGTAAGTCGAGAGCACCTGCCGCAACTGGAGAAAATCAAGGATGTTCTCCCCTCCAGGCAAAATGAAGCCTATTTCCGCTGACACATCTCAAGGCTAAGCACACTTAAACTCTGGAACTTCCAAAGGGTCCTTCACACCCTTGCAGCAAATCAAGAAGTTCCCCGACATACCCGTCTCCACTCAAGAGGAAGCACGATAGTTCCGCCCGCATCCAGAGGAGCCCCGTTTCCCCCTCATAGCTCGAGAGGAGGGATCCTTTCCCTGTGCGGTCGGGAAAGAATTCCCGGCGTTCCGTCGCATCTCAAGAGGAGGCGTTCTCCACAGGAAAGGTGAGAGGAACTCCAGGGACATGCCACCATTCTCCGAGTCCCCCAGATGTTTCAGTCTATTCCAGGGAAACCTGTTTCCCCGCACTGACTCGACTTTCAAGCCAAGGATCGACTCACACCACTGTGGCACGTGGGACAGCCCTGTGGCAAAGCCTCGTGGGAAAGCCTCGTGGGAAAGCCTTGAGGGAAAGCCACAGATCCCTTGATCCACGCGAAGGTAAGAGCGACACTGCTGCTACAGCACGGGAGGAAAGCGCACGTGCATGCCCCCACTCGAGACGAGGACTGACTCCCCTGGGGAGACTCCAGAAGTACACCAAGATCCATGTCAGCACTGGAGAGGAATCCTCAGGTTACTGCACCGACTCTATGTAAGGTCTGAGGCCCCGGCATCGACGGGAGAGGAATCCGGAGAGGGCCCCGAGCAACTCGCATGGGGACTGGAATTTCCTGAGGCCACCAGAGCGGATCCCTGAGGTCCCCGTCGTAAGTCGAGAGCACCTGCCGCAACACGGTAAAAATCCAGGTGGTTCTCCCCTCCAGGCAAAGATGAGGCCCGTTTCCCCTGAGGTGTCTCGAGGCTAATCACACGTGACCTCTGGAACTTCCAAGAGTCTTTCACAGTCCATGCTGCAACTCAAGAAGTTTCCCCGACATACCCGTCTCCACTCAAGAGAAGCACGAGTGTCCCGGCCACATCCAGAGGAGCTCCGTTTCCGGCTCGTAGCTCGAGATGTGCGATCCTTTCCATGATTGGTCGGGAAAGAATTCCCGGCATTCCCATCGCATCTCAAGAGGAGGCGCTCTCCAAAGGAAAGGGGAGAGGAACTGCAGGGTCGTCCACCATTCCGAGACTCACCCAGATGTCTCAGTCCATTCCACAGGAACCTGTTTTCCCTGCACTGCCTTGGCCTTCATGCCGAGGATCGACTCACACCACCGTCACACGTGGGACAGCCCTGTGGGAAAGCCTAGAGGGAAAGACTCGAGGGAAAGCCACAGATCCCTTGGTCCAGGGATGGGGAAGCGTGACACTGCTGCTACAGCATGGGAGGAAATGTCACGCTCATGCCCCCACTCGAGACGAGGCCTGACTCCCTTGTGGAGACTCGAGAAGTACCACAAAATCCATGTCAGCACTGGAGAGGAATCCTCAGGTTCCGGCCCCGACTCCACACAAGGTCTTAGGCCCGGCATCGACGGGAGAGGAATCACGAGAGGCCCCCTAGCAACACGCATGATGACTGGCGTTTCCTGCGGCCGCCAGAGCGGGTCCCTGAAGTCCCTGTCGTAACTCGAGAGCACCTGCTGAAACTCGGGAATATCCAGGAGCCTCTCCATTCCAGGCGACATGAGGCCCATTTCTGCTGAGGCATCTCGAGACTAACCACACCTAACCTCTGGAACTTCCAAAGGGTCCTTCACACCCTTGCTGCAACTCAAGAAGTTCCCCGACATACCCGTTCCTCTTCACATTTATCCATAATGGTGGTGTCATCTGCATATCTAAGTTTATTGATATTTCTACAGGCAATCTTGATTCCAGCTCATGTATCTTCCATCCCAGCATTTTTCATGATGTACTCTGCATATAAGTTAAATAAACAGGGTGACAATATACAGCCTTTGCATACTCTTTTTCCTTTTTGGAACCAGTCTGTTGTTCCATGTCCTGCTCTAACTGTTGCTTCCTGACCTTCATCCAGATTTCTCAAGAGGCAGGTTAGGTGGTCTGGTATTCCATCTCTTTCAGAATTGTGGCTAAAACAACAGTATAAGGACCTTTCCGATGTCAGGCCAAGGAATTGTGTTTCCAGTCATTGAGCCACACCTGATCACTGAGCACAAATTCATGAATCTGTTCCTCAAGGGGGAATGATATTCTTTTTTATACAAACTTAGTTACCTGATTTATTACCTTACCTAATTGTTCCATCTGCTGTGAAATCCCACCCCCTTACTTGTGGCAAATCTGCTAACACCTGCCTCACTGTGGGAGGGGGTCTCCCATAGAAAATTTCATAAGGACAACAACTATCGGAACGTGCGGTTACCCATAATATGAGTAAGTCTGCCGGAAGCAAGCCCATCCATGTACAGTCAGTCTCTATGATCCATTTTGAAAGTGTCTCTTCAAGAGTTTGGTTGTTTCTTTCCACCATTCCAGAACACTGGGGCCTATATGCTGTATGTAATTTCCACTGATATTTAGAGCTTCACATACCTGTTAATTAACGCGGCTACAAAGACAGGGCCATTGTCGGATTCTATACTGGTTGGAAACCCAAGTCTGGGAATTATTTCTCAAATCAGCGAGCTACTTCGTTTTCTTTTCAGATCAGGTAGGGAAGGCTCTGCCCAACCGAGAAGGTACCTACTATTCTAGTAAGTAATGATAACAGGTGACTGCTTTGCTTCCCCGAAGGGCCTCGCTTTCCCTGCATCCTGAGACTCCACGTCTCAGCCAGTTGGAAAAGCGCTTCTTGGAGGTCATTCTTCAGGGGCAATTTCCCCTGGAGCCGGGGCCATAGGGAGCGGCTCCACACTCCCAGGGAAAGGCAGAGCCACAGCCACACATCTGTCCCATCCCTTTGCTCTATAGGAGAGCTCTAGTGAGCCTAGGTCTGTCAGGAAAATTCTTGCTCCTATGGGGACACATTCTATGTGTGAAACTGCATCCAGGACCTAGGGCCACAGGCGCCTGTTTCTCGCGGGGCAGGGGTGGGGGCCTGAAGCAGTGCGGCCAGCAACAGCTTCCACATCCATCCAATTCTCTTTTCTTACCTCTGATAGAACTAGCTTTGTTCCAGCCTTTGGCAATTTGAGGCAAGCGGGCCCACTTCCTCCCAAGGAGGCATGGGACCTAATTTGAGTGGAAAGGCCCCTCACGGAGCTGAACCAGGAAGGCACCCAGTCATGTCTGACACATTCCTGCATCCTGCTTCTTCATGAGCAATACCGCTATAAGCTAGAATGTCTTTCCAAGGCTCAGAAGGACAGGGGAGATGCATGGTGCTGCCTCTGGAATTTCGGTCCTCTGAGCAGACCTGGAGGTCACCCTTGAAGAAGCTAACCAGTTTCTTCCAAATACAGGCTTGCAACACACACTGGGTGGCTGCCTCTTCTTCCTGAAGGACGATCACTTTCCCGCATCCTGTGAACTCTGCATCCAGCCTGCTGGAAAGCGTTCTTGGAGGTCATTTTTCAGGACAATTTCCTGGAGCCGGGGCTGTAGGGAGGCCCATGCTCGCTGGAAAGGCAGAGTCACATCCACAGTCTGTTCTACCTCTTTGCCCTGTGGGAGAGCTCTAGTGAGCCTAGGTCTGTCAGGAAAATTCTTGGCTCCTATGGGGACACACCCTGTGTGTTAACCTGCATAGGACCTAGGGGCCACAGGGTGCCTGTTCCTCTCGGGGGGGACCCTGAAGTGGTGCGGACCAGCAACAGCCTGAACATCCATCCGATTGCTCTTTTCTTCCTTCTGATACAGCTAGCTTTGCTTCTCGCTTTGGCATTTCGGAAGCCAGGGGGAGCCCAACGCTGTTGTCCTGGGGTCTATTGAGGTACCGGGTCTATTGGACCCCAGCATGGCACCCGACCCCCTCAGACACACTCCCGCAGCCTCTTCCCATGGGCAGGACTGTTCTGACCTAGGAATGTGTTCCAAGGCTCATGAATGCAGGGAGACACACGCCCTGACTCTGGAACTGAGGCCATTGGAGCAGGCCTGGAGGTCTGACGTCTGAGACGCCAAACACTTGCTGCAAGATACAGGTGTGAAACACACTCTCTGGGCTGCCTTTCCTTCCTCAAGGAAGAGAGCTTTTCCAGTCTCCTCCGTGCTGAGTCATACAAGGCTGGAAAGGTCTGGCTTAGAGGCATTTCTCAGCGGCAATGGCCCCTGAGCCCTGCACACAGGGAGGATCCTACCTCCCGGGAAGTCAAGAGCAACCTCCAAACAGCTGTTCTATCATGTTTCCTCTGCAGGAGGGAGCTAGTGAGCCCAGGTCTGTCTGGAATGTTCTTGGATCCTGCGGGAAATCATCCTGGGAGCCCACCTGGATACCAGTCGTAGGGGCTAAAATTCGCATTTTCCTTCCTTAGAGCCCTAACGCAGTACAGCCTAGCAACTGGTTGAAATCCATCCTATTGCTGTTTTCTTCCTCTGACAGAGCGAGCTTTGCTCCCCATTTTGGATTTCAGAACAAGGTGGTGGCCGTGCAACTCCTTGCCTGGGGTCCATTGGAGGTGCAAGGTGCCCTCGACCAGGTGACCCCCCAGCATGACACCTGGCCCCTCAGACACACTCCGCGCAGCCTGCTTCCCATGGGCAGGACTGCTCTCACTAGGAATGTGTTTGCAAGGCCAGGAAACTGCAGGGAGACACAAGACCCTGATTCTGGCATTGAGTCTGTTGGAACAGGCCTGCAGGTCTTCTGTCTAACAAGCCAAACACTTGCTGCAAGATACAGGCCTGAAAACACACTCTTGGGCTGCCTTTCCTTCCTCCAAGGAAGAGAGTTTTCTCAGACTCCTGTGGGCTGAGAGCCACACAGGGCTGAAAAGCACTTGCTGGGAGATTCTTTTTCATTGCCATGGCCCCTGAGGCCCTGTGCTCAGGGAGGGCTCCTCCTCCGAGGGAAAGTCAAAGGAAGCTCCAAACGGCTGTTCAATCATGTTTCTGAGAGAGTCATTGCCAAGGCAGGTTTCTAAGAAGTTCAAGGGTCCCCAAGGAGAGAGGGGTCTAGAATTCTCAAGGAGGAAGAAAGGACAAACTGTTTTTCCCCCTCTACATTCCTTAGGATTATATAACAATCATGCATCCTTCTTGAGGACGGTCTCTGGAAAAAACCTTCTGGCTAATCCTGTTATCTTAAAATGTAAATTATGGGAGTAGGTCTAGTGAGTCTTTACAACCTCCAGACATTCTTTTGTTCGTTGTCATAACTTATTGGAGAGTATATAACTCCATTACCAACACTAGCAAGGGGGTACGCTTTCTGCCCCTTGTGATGTCTCTGTCAGAAGCTTTC
>NW_017194531.1:0-9302 GCF_001704415.2 Capra hircus
GACGGAAAACAGGTTTCCCTCGAATTGACAGAGATATCTGGGGGGACTCTGGGAATGGTGGAACGACCCTGGAGTTTCTCTCGCCTTTCCTGTGGAGAGGCCTCCTCTTGAGATGTGACTGGAACGCCGGAATGCTTTACAGACCACGCAGGTAAAGGATCCCTCCTCTCGAGCTATGAGGTGGAAACGGTGCTCCTCTGAAAGTGGGCGGGAAGGAAGATCTTGATACTCTCGAGTGGAGCGGGTATGTCGGAGAACTTCTTGAGTTGCAGCAAGGGTGTGAAGGACCTTTGAAGTTCCAGAGGATAGGTGTGATTAGCCTCCAGACGCCTCAGCGCAAATGGGCCTCATCTCGCCTTTAAGGACGCCAAGATCCATGTCAGCACTGAGAGGAATCCTCAGGTTCCGGCACCGACTCCACACAAGGTCTTAGGCCCCGGCATCTTCGGGAGAGGAATCCCGAGAGGCCCAAGAGCAACTTCCATGGGAACTGGCCTTTCCTGAGGCCACCAGAGCAGGGTCCCAGAGGTCCCCGTCGTAAGTCGAGAGCACCTGCCGCAACTCGAGAAAATCCAGGAGGTTCTCCCCTTCAGGGGAGATGAGGGCCATTTCCGCTGAGGCGTCTCGAGGTAATCACATCTAATATCTGGAACTTCCAAAGCGTCCTTCACACCCTTGCTGCAACTCAAGAAGTTCCCCGACATAGCCGTCTCCACTCGAGAGGAAGCACGAATGTCCCGCCCAAATCCAGAGGAGCCCCGTTTCCGCCTCCTAGCTCGAGAGGATGGATCCTTTCCCTGCGTGGTCGGGAAAGTATTCCCGGGTTCCCGTCGCATCTCAAGAGGAGGCGCTCTCCACAGGAAAGGCGAGAGGAACTCCAGGGTCGTGCCACCATTCCCTGAGTCCCCAGATGTCTCAGTCCATTCCAGGGAAATCTGTTTTCCCTTCACTGCCTCGACTTTAAAGCCGAGGATCGACTCACACCACAGTGGCACGTGGGAAAGCCCTGTGGGAAGCCTCGTGGGAAAGCGTCATGGGAAAGTCTAGAGGGAAAGCCACAGATCCCTTGATCCACGAAAAGGGAAGCGTGAAACTGCTGCTACAGCTCCGGAGGAAATCACACGTGCATGCCATCTCTCGTGACGAGGACTGACTCCCTTGGGGAGACTCCAGAAGTACCACAAGATCCATGTCGGCACTGGAGAGGAATCCTCAGGTTCCTTCACTGAGTCCACACAAGGTCTTAGGCCCAGCATCGACGGGAGAGGAATCCCGAGAGGCCCGGGAGAAACTCGCATGGGGACTGGCCTTTCCTGAGGCCACCAGAGCGGGTCCCTGAGGCCCTCGTCGTAAGTCGAGAGCACCTGCCGCAAGTCGAGAAAATCCAGGAGGTTCTCCCCTCCAGGCGAGATGAGGCCCATTTCGGCTGAGGCAACTAGGGGGTAATCACACTTAAACTCTCGAACTTCGAAAGGGTCCTTCACACCCTTGCTGTAACTCAAGAAGTTCCCCGACATACCCGTCTCCACTCAAGAGGAACCGAGCGTCCGCCCGTATCCAGAGTGGCCCCGTTTCCGCCTGCTAGCTCGAGAGGAGGGATCCTTTCCCTGCGTGGTCCTGAAAGAATTCCTAGCGTTCCCGTCTCATCTCAAGAGGAGGCGCTCTCCACAGTAAAGGCGAGAGGAACTCAAGTATCAGGCCCCATTCCCAGTCCCCCAGATGTCTCAGTCCATTCCAGGGAAACCTGTTTTCCCTGCACTGCCTCCACTTTCAAGCTGAGGATCGACTCACACCACAAGGGCACGTGGAAAAGCCCTGTGGGAAAGCCTCGTGGGAAAGCCTCATGGGAAAGCCTCGAGGGAAAGCCCTGATCCCTTGATCCAAGCGAAGGGAACCGTGACACTGCTGCTACAGGTCGGGAGGAAAGCGCACGTGCATGCCCACACTCGAGACGAGGACATACGCCTCTGGGGAGACTTCAGAAGACCCCGAAGATCCATGTCGGCACTGCAGAGGAATCCTCACGTTCCGGCACTGACTCCACACAAGGTCTTAGGCCCCGGCATCGAGGGGAGAGGAATCCGAGAGGCCCCCGAGCAACTCACATGGGGACTGGCCTTTCCTGAGGCCACAAGAGCGGGTCCCTGAGGTCCCAGTCGTAAGTCGAGAGAACCTGCCGCAATTCGAGAAAATCCAGGAGGTTCTCCCCTCCAGGCGAGATGAGGCCCATTTCCGCTGAGGCGTCTCCAGGAAAATCACACCTAACCTCTGGAACTTCCAAAGGGTCCTTCACACCCTTGCTGCAACTCAAGAAGTTCCCCGACATAACCCGTCTCCACTCGAGAGGAAGCAGGAAAGTCCCGCCCACATCAAGAGGCAGCCACGTTTCCGCCTTCTAGCTCGAGAGGTTTGATCCTTTCCCTGCGTGGTCAGGAAAGAATTCGCGGCGTTCCCGTCACATCTGTAAGAGGAGGCGCTCTCCAGAGGAAAAGCGAGAGGAACTCCAGGTACCTGCCACCATTCCCAGAGTCCCCCAGATGTCTCAGTCCATTCCAGGGAACCTGTATTCCCTGCACTGCCTCGACTTTCAAGCCGAGGATCGACTCACACCACGAGTGGCACGTGGGGCAGCCCTGTGGGAAAGCCTCCTGGGAAGCCTCGAGGGAAAGCCACAGATCCCTTGATTCACGCGAAGGTAAGCGTGACAAATGTTGCTAAAGCTCGGGAGGAAAGTGCACGTGCATGCCCCCACTCGAGTAGAGGACTGACTGTCCTGGGGAGACTCCAGAAGTACCCCCAAGACCCATGTCAGCACTGGAGAGGAATCATCAGGTTTCCGCACCGACTCCACAGAAGGTCTTAGGCCCCGGCATCTACGAGAGAGGAATCCTGAGAGGCCCCGGAGCAACTCGCATGGGGACTGGCCTTTCCTGAGGCCACCAGAGCGCGGGTCCCTGAGGTCCCCTCGTAAGTCGAGAACACCTTCCGCAACTCGAGAAAATTCAGGAGGTTCTCCCTCTCCAGGCGAGATGAGGCCCATTTCCGCTGAGGCGTCTCGAGGCTAATCTCACCTAACCTCTGGAACTTCCAAAGGGTCCTTCACACCCTTGCTGCACCTCAAGAAGTTCCCCGACATACCGTCTCCACTCGAGAGGAAGCACGAGAGTCCCCCCACAACCAGAGGATCCCCGTTTCCCCCTCCTAGTTCGAGAGGTGGGATCCTTTCCCTGTGTGGTCGGAAAAGAATTCCCGGCGTTCCCGTCGGATCTCAGAGGAGGCGCTATCCACAAGAAAGGCGAGAGGAACTCCAGGGTCGTGCCACCATTCCCAGAGTCCCCGAGATGTCTCAGTCCATTCCAGGGAAACCTGTTTTCCCTGCTTGCTTCGACTTTCAAGCCGAGGATCGACTCACACCGCGATGGCAGGTTGGACAGCCCTGTGGGAAACCTCGTGGGAAAGCCTCGTGTGAAAGCCTCAAGGGAAAGCCACAGATCCCTTGATCCACGCGTAGGGAAGCGTGACACTGCTGCTACAGCTCGGGAGGAAAGCGCACGTGCATGCCCCTACTCGAGACGAGGACTGACTCCCCTGGGGAGACTCCAGAAGTACCCCAAGATCCATGTCGGCACTGGAGAGGAATCCTCAGGTTCCGTCACTGAGTCCACACAAGGTCTTAGGCCCCAGCATCGACGGGAGAGGAATCCCGAGAGGCCCGGGAGAAACTCGCATGGGGACTCGCCTTTCCTGAGGCCACCAGAGCGGGTCCCTGAGGCCCTCGTCGTAAGTCGAGAGCACCTGCCGCAAGTCGAGAAAATCCAGGAGGTTCTCCCCTCCAGGCGAGATGAGGCCCATTTCGGCTGAGACAACTAGGGGTAATCAGACTTAAACTCTGGAACTTCCAAAGGGTCCTTCACACCCTTGCTGCAACTCAAGAAGTCCCCGACATACCCGTCTCCACTCAAGAGGAACCGAGCGTCCCGCCCGTATCCAGAGTGCCCCGTTTCCGCCTGCTAGCACGAGGGAGTGATCCTTTCCCTGCGTGGTCCTGAAAGAATTCCTAGCGTTCCCGTCTCATCTCAAGAGGAGGCGCTCTCCACATTAAAGGCGAGAGGAACTCCAGTATCAGGCCCCATTCCCAGAGTCCCCAGATGTCTCAGTCCATTCCAAGGAAACCTGTTTTCCCTGCACTGCCTCGACTTTCAAGCCGAGGATCGACTCACACCACGGTTGCACGTGGGACAGCCCTGTGGGAAAGCCTCGTGGGAAAGCTTCGAGGGAAAGACACAGATCCCTTGATCCACGCGAAGGGAAGCGCGACACTGCTGCTACAGCTCGGGAGGAAAGTGCACGTGCATGCCTCCACTCGAGACCAGAACTGACTGCCCTGGGGAGAATCCAGAAGTACCCTCAAGATCCATGTCTGCACTGGAGAGGAATCCTCAGGTTCCGGCACTGAGTCCACACAAGGTCTTAGGCCCCAGCATCGACGGGAGAGGAATCCCGAGAGGCCCCCGAGCAACTCCCATGGGGACTGGCCTTTACTGAGGCCACCAGAACGGATCCCTGAGGCCCCTTCGTAAGTCGAGAGCACCTGCCGCAACTCGAGAAAATCCAGGAGGTTCTCCCCTCCAGACGAGATGACGCCCATTTCCGCTGAGGCAAGTAGGGTGTAATCACACTTAAACTCTGGAACTTCCAAAGGGTCTTTCACACCCTTGCTGCACCTCAAGAAGTTCCCCGACATACCCGTCTCCACTCTAGAGGAATGGGAGAGTCCCGCCCATATCCAGAGTGGCCCCGTTTCCGCCTGCTAGCTCGAGAGGAGGGTTCCTTTCCCTGCGTGGTCGGGAAAGAATTCCTAGCGTTCCCGTCGCATCTCAAGACGAGGCGCTCTCCACAGGAAAGGCGAGAAGAACTCCAGGATCAGGCCCCATTCCCAGAGTCCCCCAAGATGTCTCAGTCCATTCCAGGGAAACCTGTTTTCCCTGCACTGGCCTCGACTTTCAAGCCGAGGATCGACTCACACCACGGTGGCACATGGGACAGCCCTGTGGGAAAGCCTCGTGGGAAAGCCACAGATCCCTTGATCCTCGCGAAGGGAAGCGTGACACTGCTGCTACAGCTCGGTGAGGAAAGCGCACCGTGCATGCCCCCACTCGAGACCGAGGACTGACTCCCCTGGGGAGACTCCAGAAGTACCCCAAGATCCATGTCAGCACTGGAGAGGAATCCTCAGGTTCCGGCACCGAATCCACACAAGTCTTATGCCGGGGTCCAGCCCCGGTGGATCCAGGGAATTCGAAGGGTGGACGACGCTGGTGTGGAAAGACTTGTTTATTTATTGATGTAAGATTACATTAGGGAAACTATAGTGTAGTAAGAAGATTAAGTGGAGGAAGAGTGCTGAATAGCTTGGTTTCGCGGACGGCCAATAAAATTCCAGACAAGGAATTTGCACCACCTACGTTGGGCCACCGGCGCCCGCTTGAATATCTAAGGGTGCCTCGCCTTAAGCTCCCTTTCATGCGGGTCTTAACAGCCAGGCCAAGTAAGTAGACCTGGCGAGCCTCCGCACTCCATGTGGAGATTCAGCCTGAAAGTTATAGTAAAGAGCAGAGAGAAGGAAAAGGTAGAGAAGAAGAAAGAGGGAGAAAGACACAGGGGGAGCCAGAGTCCAAGAAACCAGGCTGAGAGACTAGTTCGAGAAGCTGGTCCGAGAAACTGGCCCCGGCCCCTGGCCTCCTCCTTTATTGTTCAGAAGGTCTTTTTACTTTTGATAATACATGGAGATCAATGGATAACACAAAATTATGTAGTGTTCGCAACCCAGATTCTTTCTGTATATCATTTTGTATACAAAAGGTCTCAGGTAATTTACATTATCTTCTGGCCAAGAGGATTGTTAACACTTTTTTGGCTCTCTTCCTTAATGAATGTTAATTTTGTTTCCCCTGAAGTGTTTTTCTTTAATCTGCATCTCCTTAAAGCACTAAAGTTACATCTCTATAGAACAAAGGTGCAGTGGGTTATAACAAAGAAGGTACTTAACTCAAAGATCTAATGTTGCTAATACCAGGTCTACTACTTGTTTTTTCACATACTAACTATATCTAAAAATAAAGGATATGAAAATTTGGCAGCAAGCATTGACCCAAAAAATGAAACTTTTAATCAGTCCTATTCTAAAAGATTCTGACTCCTCAGAAGCTCCTGCATTCCTAGGATGTTTTAAGCTTCCTGTGCCTCCTGTGGTCAGGAGGCCTCAAACAATCACAAGCGCAGCTGTACGAGTTCTACAGGCAGGCTAGAAAGCCATCAGAGGGTTTTTGGACTGAAACACTCTTTCAAATGCAGAAGACTAACGCCCTGAATTGACTTTTTCCAGAAAAGGTCAGAAGAGTGAAAAAGCAGAGCACAAAAACCGGCAGATTTTTGTTGGGGTACATGCTTAAAAATTTCCAGAGGGGTCCCTGAAGTCTGAGCACGCCTTGCGTATGTCAGCTTCCTTCCTCATAACCTTGTCACGGGCGGGCTTCCTCACACTGGCTCCCGGCAGCCTTAGGCCCCGGCATCGACGGGAGAGGAATCCCGAGAGGCCCCGAGAGGCCACGAGAAACTCGCATGGGGACTGGCCTTTCCTGAGGCCACCAGAGAGGGTCCCTGAGGTCCCCGACGTAAGTCGAGAGCACCTGCCGCAACTCGTGAAAATCCAGGAGATTCTCCCCTCCAGGCGAGATGAGGCCCATTTCCGCTGAGGCGTCTCGAGGCTAATCACACCTAAACTCTGGAACTTCCAAAGGGTCCTTCACACCCTTGCTGGAACTCAAGATGTTCCGCAACATTCCCGACTCCACTCGAGAGGAAGCACGAGAGTCCCGCCCACATCCAGAGGAGCCCCGTTTCCGCCTCCTAGCTCGAGAGGAGGGATCCTTTCCCTGCGTGGTCGGGAAAGAATTCCCGGCGTTCCCGTCGCATCTCAAGAGGAGGCGCTCTCCACAGGAAAGGCGAGAGGAACTCCAGTGTGGTACACCTTTCCCAGATCCCCCAGATGTCTCAGTCCATTCCACGGAAGCCTGTTTTCCCGGCACTGCCTCAACTTTCAAGCCGAGGATCGACTGACACCACGGTGGCACGTGGGACATCACTGTGGGAAAGCGTCGTGGGAAGCCTGGTGGAAAGCCACTGATTCTAGGATACACGGGAAGGGAAGCGTGACACTGCTGCTACAGCTCGGGAGGAAAGCGCACGTGCATGCCCCACTCGAGACAAGGACTGACTCCCCTGAGGAGACTCCAGAAATACCCAAGGTCCATGTCAGCACTGGAGAGGAATCCTCAGGTTCCGGCACCGACTCCACACAAGGTCTTAGGCATCGGCATCGGCAGGAGAGGAATCCCGAGAGGCCCCCTAGCAACTCGCATGGGGACTGGCGTTTCCTGAGGCCACCAGAGCGGGTCCCTGAGGTCCCCGTCGTAAGTCGAGAGCACCTGCCGCAACACGAGAAAATCCAGGAGGTTCTACCCACCAGGCGAGATGAGGCCCATTTCCGCTGAGGTGTCTCGAGGCTAATCACACCTAACCTCTGGAACTTCCAAAGGGTCCTTCACACCCTTGCTGCAACTCAAGAAGATCCCTGACATACCAGTCTCCACCCGAGAGGAAGCACGAGAGTCCCACCCACATCCAGAGGAGCCCCGTTTCCGCCTCCTAGCTCGAGAGGAGGGATCCTTTCCCTGCGTGGTCGGGAAAGAATTCCCGGCGTTCCCGTCGCATCTCAAGAGGAGGCGCTCTCAACAGGAAAGGCGAGAGGAACTCCAGGGTCGTGCCACCATTCCAGAGTCCCCCAGATGTATCAGTCCATTCCAGGGAAACCTGTTTTGCCTGTACTGCCTCGACTTTCAAGCCGAGGATCGGCTCACACAACGGTGGCACGTGGGACAGCCCTGTGTGAAAGCCCCGTGGGAAAGCGTCGTGGGAAAGCCTCGAGGAAAAGCCCCTGATGACTTGATCCACGCGAAGGGAAGCGTGACTCTGCTGCTACAGCTCGGAAGGAAAGCGCACGTGCATGCCCCTACTCGAGACGAGGACTGACTCCCCTTGGGAGACTCCAGAAGTACACCAAGATCCATGTCATCACTGGAGAGGAATCCTCAGGTTCCGGCACTGACACCACACAAGGTCTTAGGCCCAGCATTAACGGAGAGGAATCCCGAGAGGCCCCAGAGCAACTCGCATGGGGACTGGCCTTTCCTGAGGCCACCAGAGCGGGTCCCTGAGGTCCCCGTCGTAAGTCGAGAGCACCTGCCGCAACTCGAGAAAATGCAGGAGGTTCTCCCCTCCAGGCGAGATGAGGCCCATTTCCGCTGAGGCGTCTCCAGGATATTCACCTAACCTCTGGAACTTCCAAAGGGTTCTTCACACCCTTGCTGCAACTCAAGAAGTTCCCGACATACCCGTCTCCACTCGAGAGGAAGCACGAGAGTCCCGCCCACATCCAGAGGAGCCAGGTTTTCCGCCTGCTAGCTCGAGAGGTGGGATTCTTTCCCTGAGTGGTCGGGAAAGAATTCCCGGCGTTCCCGTCCCATCTCAAGAGGAGGCACTCTCTACAAGAAAGGCGAGAGGAACTCCAGGGTCGTGCCACCATTCCCAGAGTCCCCCAGATGTCTCAGTCCATTCCAGGGAAACCTGATTTCCCTGCACTGCCTCAACTTTCAAGCCGAGGATCGACTCACACCACGGTGGCACGTGGGACAGCCCTGTGGGAAAGCCTCTTGGGAATGCCTCGTGGGAAAGCTCCTGATCCGTTGATCCACGGAAGGGAAGCGTGACACTGCTGCTACAGTTCGGGAGGAAAGCGCACGTGCATGTCACCACTCGAGACGAGGACTGGAACCCCTGGGGAGACTCCAGAAGTACCTCAAGATTCATGTCAGCACTGGAGAGGAATCGTCAGGTTCCAGCACCGACTCCACACAAGGTCTTAGGCCCCGGCATCGACGGGAGAGGAATCTCGAGAGGCCCTCGAGCAACTCTAATGGGGACTGGCCTTTCCTGAGGCCACCAGAGCGGGTCCCTGAGGGCCCGTCGTAGGTCGAGAGCACCTGCCGAAACTCGAGAACATCCAGGAAGTTCTCCCCTGCAGGCGAGATGAGGCCCATTTCCGCTGAGGCGTCTCGAGGCTAATCACATCTAACATCTGGAACTTCTAAAGGGTCCTTCACACCCTTGCTGCAACTCTAGAAGTTCTCCGAAATACCCGCCCACTGGCGAGAGGATGCACGAGAGTCCCGCCACAACCAGAG
>NW_017194532.1:0-9302 GCF_001704415.2 Capra hircus
GACTGACTCCACTGGGGAGACTCAGAAAGAACCCAAGATCCATGTCAGCACTGGAGAGGAATCTCAGGTTCCGGCACCGGGCTCCACACAAGATCTTAGGCCCCGGCATCGACAGGAGAGGAATCCGAGAGGCCCCCGAACAACTCGCATGGGGACTGCCTTTCCAGAGCCACCAGAGTGGGTCCCTGAGGTCCCCGTCGTAAGTCGAGAGCACCTGCCGCAACTCGAGAACATCCAGGAGGTTCTCCCCTCCAGGCGAGATGAGTGCCATTTCCGCTGAGGCATCTCGAGGCTAATCACACCTAACCTCTGGAGCTCCCAAAGCGACTTCACACCCTTGCTGCAACTCAAGAAGATCCCCGACATACCCGTCTCACTCGAGAGGAAGCACGAGAGTCCGCCCACATCCAGAGGAGCCCCGTTTCCGCCTCCTAGCTCGAGAGGAGGGATCCTTTCCCTGCGTGGTCGGGGAAACAATTCCTGGCGTTTCCGTCGCATCTCAAGAGGAGGCGCTCTCCACAGGAAAGGCGAGAGGAACTCCAGGGTCGTTCCACATTCCCAGAGTCCCCAGGATGTCTCAGTCCATTCGAGGGAAACCTGCTTTCCCTGCACTGCCTCGACTTTCAAGCGAAGATCGACTCACACCACGGTGGCACGTGGGACAGCCCTGTGGGAAAGCCTCGTTGGAAAGCCTCGAGGGAAAGCCACAGATCCCTTGATCCACGCGAAGGGAAGCGTGACTCTGCTGCTACAGCTCGAGGGGAAAGCGCATGTGCATGCCCCCACTCGAGACGAGGACTGACTCCACTGGGGAGACTACAGAAGAACCCCAAGATCCATGTCAGCACTGGAGAGGAATGCTAAGGTTCGGGCACCGACTCCACACAAGATCTTATGCCCCGGCATAGACGGGAGAGGAATCCCGAGAGGCCCCCGAGCAACTCGCATGGGGACTGGCCTTTCCTGAGGCCACCAGAGCGGGTCCCTGAGGTCCCCGTCGTAAGTCGAGAGCACCTGCCGCAACTCGAGAAAATCCAGGAGGTTCTCTCCTCCAGGCGAGATGAGGCCCATTTCCGCTGAGGCGTCTCGAGGCTAGTCACACCTAACCTCTGGAACTTCCAACGGGTCCTTCACACCCTTGCCGCAACTCAAGAAGTTCCCCGACATACCCGTCTCCACTCGAGACGAAGCATGAGAGTCCCGCCCACATCCAGAGGAGCCCCGTTTCCGCCTCCTAGCTCGAGAGGAGGGATCATTTCCCTGCGTGGTCGGGAAAGAATTCCCGGCGTTCCGTCGCATCTCAAGAGGAGGCGCTCACCACAGGAAAGGCGAGAGGAACTCCAGGGTCATGCCACCATTCCCAGAGTCCCCCAGATGTCTCTGTCGATTCCAGGAAAACCTATTTTCCGCTGCACTGCGTCGACTTTCAAGTCGAGGATCGACTCACACCACGGTGGCACGTGGGACTGCCCTGTGGGAAAGCCTCGTCGGAAAGCCTCCTGGGAAAGCCTCGTGGGAAAGCCTCGAGGGAAATCCACAGATCCCTTGATCCACTTGAAGGGAAGCGCGACACCGCTGCTACAGCTCGGGAGGAAAGCGCACGTGCATGCCCCCACTCGAGACGAGGACTGACTCCCCTGGGGAGACTCCAGAAGTACCCAAGATCCATATCAGCACTGGAGAGAAATCCTCAGGTTCTGGAACTGACTCCACACAAGGTCTTAGGCCCCAGTATCGATGGAGAGGACCCCGAGAGGCCCCGAGCAACTCGCATGGGGAATGGCCTTTCCTGAGGCCACCAGAGCGGATTCCTGAGGTCCCCGTCGTAAGTCGAGAGCACCTGCCGCAACTCGAGAAAATCCAGGAGGTTCTCCGCTCCAGGCGAGATGAGGCCCATTTCTGCTGAGGCGTCTCGAGGCTAGTCACACCTAACCTCTGGAACTTCCAACGGGTCCTTCACACCCTTACTGCAACTCAAGAAGTTCCCCGACATACCCGTCTCCACTCGAGACGAAGCACGAGAGTCCCGCCCACATCCAGAGGAGCCCCGTTTCCGCCTCCTAGCTCTATAGGAGGGTTCCTTTCCCTGCGTGGTCGGGAAAGAATTCCCGGCCCTCCCGTCGCATTCCAAGAGGAGGCGCTCTCCACAGGAAAGGCGAGAGGAACTCCAGGGTCATGCCACCATTCCCACAGTCCCCCAGATGTCTCTGTCGATTCCAGGAAAACCTGTTTTCCCTGTACTGCGTCGACTTTTAAGCCGAGGATCGACTCACAACACGGTGACACGTGGGACAGCCCTGTGGGAAAGCCTCGTGGGAAAGCCTCGTGGGAAAGCCTCGAGGGAAAGCCACAGATCCCTTGATCCACGCGAAGGGAAGCATGACACTGCTGCTACAGCTCGGAAGGAAAGCGCACGTGCATGCCCCCACTCGAGAGGAGGACTGACTCTACTGGGGAGACTCCAGAAGTCCCCCCAGATCCACGTCAGCACTGGAGAGGAATACTCAGGTTCCGGCACCGGCTCCACACAAGATCTTAGGCCCCGGCATCGACGGGAGAGGAATCCCGAGAGGCCCCCGAACAACTCGCATGGGGACTGGCCTTTCCAGAGCCCACCAGAGTGGGTCCCTGAGGTCCCCGTCGTAAGTCGAGAGCACCTGCCGCAACTCGAGAACATCCAGGAGGTTCTCCCCTCCAGGCGAAATGAGTGCCATTTCCGCTGAGGCATCTCGAGGCTAATCACACCTAACCTCTGGAGCTCCCAAAGCGACTTCACACCCTTGCTGCAACTCAAGAAGATCCCCGACATACCCATCTCGACTCGAGAGGAAGCACGAGAGTCCCGCCCACATCCAGAGGAGCCCCGTTTCCGCCTCCTAGCTCGAGAGGAGGGATCCTTTCCCTGCGTGGTCGGGAAAGAATTCCTGGCGTTTCCCTCGGTATCTCAAGAGGAGGCGCTCTCCACAGGGAAAGGCGAGAGGAACTCCAGGGTCGTTCCACATTCCAGAGTCCCCAGGATGTCTCAGTCCATTCCAGGGAAACCTGCTTTCCCTGCACTGCCTCGACTTTCAAGCGAAGATCGACTCACACCACGGTGGCACGTGGGACAGCCCTTTGGGAAAGCCTCGTTGGAAAGCCTCGAGGGAAAGCCACAGATTCCTTGATCCACGCGAAGGGAAGCGTGACACTGCTGCTACAGCTCGAGTGGATAAGCGCATGTGCATGCCCCACTCGAGACGAGGACTGACTCCACTGGGGAGACTACAGAAGAACCCAAGATCCATGTCAGCACTGGAGAGGAATGCTAAGGTTCCGCACCGACTCCACACAAGATCTTATGCCCGGCATCGATGGGAGAGGAATCCCGAGAGGCCCCGAGCAACTCGCATGGGGACTGGCTTTCCTGAGGCCACCAGAGCGGGTCCCTGAGGTCCCCGTCGTAAGTCGAGAGCACCTGCCGCAACTCGAGAAAATCCAGGAGGTTCTCCCTCCAGGCGAAATGAGGCCCATTTCCGCTGAGGCGTCTCGAGGCTAATCACATCTAACATCTGGAACTTCCAAAGGGTCTTCACACCCTTGCTGCAACTCAAGAAGTTCTCTGACATACCCGTCTCCACTCGAGAGGAAGCACGAGAGTCCCGCCCACATCCAGAGGAGCCCGTTTCCGCCTCCTAGCTCGAGAGGAGGGATCCTTTTCCTGCGTGGTGGGGAAAGAATTCCCGTGTTCCCGTCGCATCTCAAGTGGAGGCGCTTGCCAGGGTCCAGCCCCGGTGGATCCAGGGAATTCGAAGGCTGGACGGGGTTGGCGTGGAAAGACTTGTTTGTTTATTAATGTAAGATTAGGTTAAGAAACTATAGTGTAATAAGAAGATTAAGTGGAGGAAGAGGGCTGAATAGCTTGGTTTTCACGGAAGGCCATTAAAATTCCAGACAAGGAATTTGCACCATCTACGTTGGGCCACCGGCGCCCGCTTGAATATCTAAGGGTGCCTCGCCTTAAGCTCCCTTTCGTGCGGGTCTTAACAGCCGGGGCAAGTAAGTAGACCTGGCGAGCCTCCGCGCCCAGATGGAGATTCAGCCTGAAGTTAAAGTAAAGAGCAGAGAGAGGGAAGGGGAGAGAAGAAGAGAGAGAGAGAGACATGGGGGGATCCAGAGTCCCAAGAAACTAGGCCGAGAGACTAGTTCGAGAAACTGGTCCAATCCTTTATTGTTCAGAAGGCCTTTTATACTTTTGATAAAACATGGAGATCAATGGGTAACACAGAATTATGTAGCGTTCGCAGCGCAGACTCTTTCTATACATCATTTTGTATACAAAAGGTCTCTGGTGATTTACATTATCTTCTGGCCAAGAGGCTTGTTAACACTTTTTAGCTCTCTTCCTTAATGAATGTTAATTTTGTTTCCCCTGAAGTGTTTTTTTTAATCTGCATCTCCTTAAAGCATTAAAGTTACATCTCTATAGAACAAAGGTGCAGTGCGATAGAACAAAGGTGCAGTGGATATAACAAAGAAGGTACTTAACTCGAGGATCTAATGTTGCTAATACTAGGTCTACTACTTGTTTTTCTATATACCAACTATATCTAAAAATAAAGGATATGAAAATTTGGCAGCAAACATTGACTCAACAAATGAAACTTATAATCAGTCCTATTCTAAAAGATTTTGACTCCTCGGAAGCCCCTACATTCCTAGGATGTTTTAAGCTTCCTGTGCCTCCTGCGGTCAGGAGGCCTCAAACAAACACACTTGCAGAGTCCTGCAGGCAGGCTAGAAAGCCATCGGAGGGGTTTTTTGGATTGAAACACTCTTTCAAATGCAGAAGACTAAAGCCCTGAATTGACTTTTTCCAGAAAATGTCAGAAGAGTGGAAAAGCAGAGCACAAAAGCAGGCAGATTTTTGTTGGGGTACATGCTTAGGAATTTCCAGAGGGGCCCCTGAAGTCTGAGCACGCTTGCGTATGTCAGCTTCCTTCCTCATGACCTTGTCACGGGCGGGATTCCTCACAAAGGCTTCCGGCAGGCGCTCTCCACAGGGAAAGGCGAGAGGAACTCCAGGGTCGTACCACCATTCCCAGAGTCCCCCAGATGTCTCAGTCCATTCCAGGGAAACCTGTTTTCCCTGCACTGCCTCGACTTTCAAACCCAAGGAACGACTCACACCACGGTGGCACGAGGAACAGCCCTGTGGGAAAGGCCTCGTGGAAAGCTCCTGGGAAAGCCTCGAGGGAAAGCTACAGATCCGTTGATCCACGCAAAGGGAAGCGCGACACTGCTGCTACAGCTCGGGAGGAAAGCGCACGTGCATGCCCCGACTCGAGACGCGGACTGACTTCCCTGGGGAGACTCCAGAAGTACCCCAAGATCCATGTCAGGGGCTGGAGAGGAATCCTCAGATTCCGGCATCGACTACACACAAGGTCTTAGGCCCCGGCATCGACAGGGAGAGGAATCCCGAGAGGCCCCCGAGCAATTCGCATGGGGACTGGCATTTCCTGAGGCCACCAGGGCGGTCCCTGAGGTCCCCGTCTTAAGTCCACAGTACCTGCCGCAACTCGAGAAAATCCAGGAGGTTCTCCCCTTCAGGCGAGATGAGGCCCATTTCCCCTGAGGCGTCTCGATGCTAATCACACCTAACCTCTGGAACTTCCAAAGGGTCCTTAACACCCTTGGCTGCAACACAAGAAGATTCCTCGACATACCCGTTTCCAATCGAGAGGAAGCACGAGAGTCCCACCCACATCCAGAGGAGCCCCGTTTACGCTTCATAGTTCCAGAGGAGGGATTTCTTTTCCTGTGTGGTCGAGAAAGAATTCCCGGCGATCCCGTCGCATCTCAAGTGGAGGCGCTCACCACAGGAAAGGCGAGAGGAACTCCTTGGTCGTGCCACTATTCCCAGAGTCCCCCAGATGCTCAGTCCATAACAGGGAAACCAGTTTCCCCCAGCACTGCCTCGACTTTCAAGCCGAGGATCGACTCACACCACGGTGGTACGTGGGACAGCGCTGTGGAAAGCCTCGTGTGAAAGCCTCCTGGGAAAGCCTCCAAGGAAAGCCACAGATTCCTGGATCCACGCGAAGGGAAGAGTGACACTGCTGCTACAGCTCTGGGAGGAAATTGCACATGCATGCCCCAAATAGATATGAGGACTGACTCACCTGGGAGACTCCAGAAGTACCCCAAGATCCATGTAAGCACTGGAGAGGAATCCTCAGGTTCCGGCACCGACTCCACACAAGGTCTTATGCCCCGACATAGACGGGAGAGGAATCCCGAGAGGCCCCCGAGCAACTCGCATGGGGACTGGCCTTTCCTGAGGCCACCAGAGCGGGTCCTGAGGTCCCCGTAGTAAGTCGAGAGCACCTGCTACAACTCGAGAAAATCCAGGAGGTTCTCCCCTCCAGGCGAGATGAGGCCCATTTCCGCTGAGGCGTCTTGAGGCTAGTCACACCTAACCTCTGGAACTTCCAACGGGTCCTTCACACCCTTGCCGCAACTCAAGAAGTTCCCCGACATTACCCGTCTCCACTCGAGACGAAGCATGAGAGTCCCGCCCACATCCAGAGGAGCCCCGTTTCCGCCTCCTAGCTCGAGAGGAGGGATCATTTCCCTGCGTGGTCGGGAAAGAATTCCCGGCGTTCCCGTCGCATCTCAAGAGGAGGCGCTCACCACAGGAAAGGCGAGAGGAACTCCAGGGTCATGCCACCATTCCCAGAGTCCCCCCAGATGTCTCTGTCGATTCCAGGAAAACCTATTTTCCCTGCACTGCGTCGACTTTCAAGTCGAGGATCGACTCACACCACGGTGGCACGTGGACTGCCCTGTGGGAAAGCCTCGTCGGAGAGCCTCCTGGGAAAGCCTCGTGGGAAAGCCTCGAGGGAAATCCACAGATCCCTTGATCCACTTGAAGGGAAGCGCGACACCGCTGCTACAGCTCGGGAGGAAAGCGCACGTGCATGCCCCCACTCGAGAGGAGGACTGACTCTACTGGGAGACTCCAGAAGTCCCCAATCCATGTCAGCACTGGAGGAATCTCAGGTTCCGGACCGACTCCACACAAGATCTTAGGCCCCCATCGACGGGAGAGGAATCCCGAGAGGCCCCCGAGCAACTCGCATGGGGACTGGCCTTTCCAGAGCCCACCAGAGTGGGTCCCTGAGGTCCCCGTCGTAAGTCGAGAGCACCTGCCGCAACTCGAGAATCCAGGTTCTTCAGCTCATTAGGCCGCTGAGGCGAGGCTAATCACACCTAACCTCTGGAGCTCCCAAGCGACTTCACACCCTTGCTGCAACTCAAGAAGATCCCCGACATACCCGTCTACACTCGAGAGAAGCACGAGAGTCCCGCCCACATCCAGAGGAGCACCGTTTCCGCCTCCTAGCTCGAGAGGAGGGATCCTTTCCCTGCGTGGTCGGGAAACAATTCTGGCGTTTCCGTCGCATCTCAAGAGGAGGCGCTCTCCACAGGAAAGGCGAGAGGAACTCCAGGGTCGTTCCACATTCCCAGAGTCCCCAGGATGTCTCAGTCCATTCCAGGGAAACCTGCTTTCCCTGCACTGCCTCGACTTTCAAGCGAAGATTGACTCACACCACGGTGGCACGTGGGACAGCCCTGTGGGAAAGCCTCGTGGAAAGCCTCGAGAGAAAGCCACAGATCCCTTGATCCACGCGAAGGGAAGCGTGACACTGCTACTACAGCTCGAGGGGAAAGCGCATGTGCATGCCCCCACTCGAGACGAGGACTGACACTTGGGAGACTACAGAAGAACCCCAAGATCCATGTCAGCACTGGAGAGGAATGCTAAGGTTCCGGCACCGACTCCACAAGATCTTATGCCCCGACATAGACGGGAGAGGAATCCCGAGAGGCCCCGAGCAACTCGCATGGGGACTGGCCTTTCCTGAGGCCACCAGAGCGGGTCCCTGAGGTCCCCGTAGTAAGTCGAGAGCACCTGCGCAACTCGAGAAAATCCAGGAGGGTTCTCCCCTCCAGGCGAGATGAGGCCCATTTCCGCTGAGGCATCTCGAGGCTAATCACACCTAACCTCTGGAACTTCCAAAGGGTTCTTCACACCCTTGCTGCAACTCAAGAAGTTCCCCGACATACCCGTCTCCACTTGAGAGGAAGCACGAGAGTCCCGGCCACATCCAGAGGAGCCCCGTTTCCGACTCCTAGCCTGAGATGAGGGATCCTTTCCTGCTTGGTCGGGAAAGAATTCCCGGCGTTCCGTCGCATCTCAAGAGGAGGCGCTCTCCACAGGAAAGGCGAGAGGAACTCCAGGGTCGTGACACCTTTCCAGAGACAACCAGGTGTCTCAGTCCATTCCAGGGAAACCTGTTTTCCCTGCACTGCGTCGACTTTCAAGCGAGGATCGACTCACACCACGGTGGCACGTGGGGCAGCCCTGTGGGAAAGCCTCGTGGAAAGCCTCGAGGGAAAGCCACAGATCCCTTGATCCACGCGATGGGAAGCGTGACACTGCTGCTACAGCTCGGGAGGAAAGCGCACGTGGCATGCCCCCACTCGAGACGAGGACTGAGTCTCCTGGCTAGACTCCAGAAGTACCCCCAAGATCCATGTCAGCACTGGAGAGGAATCCTCAGGTTCTGGCACCGACTCCACACGCGGTCTTAGGCCGCAGCATCGACGGGAGAGGAATCCAAGAGTCCCCCGAGCAACTCCCATGGGGAATGGCCTTTCCTGAGGCCACCAGAATGGGTCCCTGAGGTCCCCGTCGAAAAGTCGAGAGCACCTGCCGCAACTCGAGAACATCCAGGAGGTTCTCCCCTCCAGGCGAGATGAGTGCCATTTCCGCTGAGGCATCTCGAGGCTAATCACACCTAACCTCTGGAGCTTCCAAAAGGTCCTTCGCACCCTTGATGCAACTCAGGAAGTTTCCCGACATACCCGTCTCCACTCGAGAGGAAGCAGGAGAGTTCTGCCCACATCCAGAGGAGCCCCGTTTCCGCCTCCTAGCTCGAGAGGAGGGATCCTTTCCCTGCTGTTCGGGAAAGAAATTCCGCGGCGTTCCCGGGTCGCATCACAAGAGGAGACGCTCTCCACAGGAAAGGCGAGAGGAACTCCAGGGTCGTGACACCATTCCCAGAGTCCCCAGATGTCTCAGTCCATTCCAGGGAAACTTGTTTTCCCTGCAGGCTGCTTCGACTTTAAAGCCGAGGATCGACTCACACCACGGTGGCATCGTGGGACAGCCCTGTGAGAAAGCCTCGTGGGAAAGCCTGCGTGGAAAAGCCTCAGGGAAAGCCACAGATCTCTGATCCACGCGAAGGGAAGAGTGA
>NW_017194533.1:0-9301 GCF_001704415.2 Capra hircus
AAACACACGGCCCTGACTCTGGAACTGAGGCCGTTGGAGCAGGCCTGGAGGTCTGACGTCTGAGACGGCCAAACACTTGCTGCAAGATACAGGTGTGAAACACACTCTCTGGGGCTGCTTTCCCTTCCTCCAAAGGAAGAGAGCTTTTCCAGTCTCCTCCGTGCTGAGTCATACAAGGCTGCAAAGGTCTGGCTTAGAGGGCATTTCTCAGCGGCAATGGCCCCTGAGGCCCTGCACCAGGGAGGGATCCTACCCTCCCAGGGGAAGTCAAAGCAACCTCCAAACAGCTGTTCTCTCATATTTCCTCTGCAGGAGGGAGCTAGTGAGCCCAGGTCTGTCTGGAACGTTCTTGGATCCTGCGGGGAAATCATCCTGGGAGGCCCACCTGGATACCAGTCGTAGGGGCTAAAATTCGCATTTTCCTTCCTTGGAGCCCTAAGCAGTACAGCCTAGCACTGCTTGAAAATCCATCCTGTTGCTGTTTTCTTCCCTCTGACAGAGCGAGCTTTGCTCCCCATTTTGGGATTTCAGAAGCAAGGTGGTGGCCTGCAACTCCTTGCCTGGGGTCCATTGGAGGTGCAAGGTGCCTCGACCAGGTGACCCCAGCATGACACCTGGCCCCCCCTCAGACACACTCCCGCAGCAGTCCCCATGGGCAGGACTGCTCTCAACTAGGAATGTGTTTGCAAGGCCAGGAAACTGCAGGGAGACACAAGGCCCTGATTCTGGATTGAGTCTGTTGGAACAGGCCTGCAGGTCTTCTGTCTAACAAGCCAAACACTTGCTGCAAGATACAGGCCTGAAAACACACTCTTGGGCTGCCTTTCCTTCCTCCAAGGAAGAGAGTTTTCTCAGCCTCCTGTGGGCTGAGAGTCACACAGGGCTGAAAAGCACTTGCTGGGAGATTCTTTTTTCATTGGCCATGGCCCTGAGGCCTGTGCTCAGGGAGGGCTCCTCCCTCCCAGGGAAAGTCAAAGGAAGCTCCAAACGGCTGTTCAATCATGTTTCTGAGAGAGTCATTGCAAGGCAGGTTTCTAAGAAGTTCAAGGGTCCCCAAAGGAGAGAGGGTCTAGAATTCTCAAGGAGGAAGAAAGGACAAACTGTTTTCCCTCTACATTCCTTAGGATTATATAACAATCATGCATCCTTCTTGAGGACGGTCTCTGGAAAACCTTCTGGCTAATCCTGTTATCTTAAAATGTAAATTATGGGAGTAGGTCTAGTGAGTCTTTACAACCTCCAGACATTCTTTTGTTCGTCATAACTTATTGGAGAGTATATAACTCCATTACTAACACTAGCAAGGGGTACGTTTTCTGCCCCTTGTGATGTCTCTGTCAGAAGCTTTCTCTATCTCCTTTATACTTTAATAAAACTCTATTGCACAAAAGCTCTGAGCAATCAAGCCTCGTCTTGGGCCCTGGATTGAATTCTTCTCCTCCATAAGCCAAGAATCCCAGCATCTTTTCGTGGTTCAGCAACAATATTTCATTTCCTCTGCAGGAGAGAGCTAGTGAGCTTAGGTCTGTCTGGAACATTCTTGGATCCTGTGGGGAAAATATCCTGTGCACACATCTGGATACTGGGCCTAGAGGCCAAAATTTGCATTTCTTTCCCGGGGAGCCCTAACGTGGTGTGACTTACCAACTGCTTGAAAATCCATCCCATTGCTGTTTTCCTCCTTCTGACAGAGCTGGCTTTGTTCCCTGCTTTGGGATATCTCAACCGAAGGGCCGGTCCATAGCTACTCGCCTGGGGCCCATTGGATGTGCAAGGTGCCCTCGACTAGGTGACCCTAGCATGGCACTCAGCCCGCTCAAACACACTCCGAGGCTTCTTTCTCATGGGAAGCACTGCTCCAACCTAGGAATGTGTCTGCAATGCTTGGAAAGTGCAGTGAGACACACAGCCCTGACTCTGCAATTGAGGCCCTCAGAGCAAGCCTGCAGCTCTGATGTCTGAGAAGCAAAACACTTGCTGCAAAGAGAGGCCTGAAAACACACTCTCTGTGGATGACTTTCCTTCCTCTAAGGAAGATAGTTTTCCCAATCTCCTGCTTCCTGAATGTCACACAGCTGGAATGCGCTTGCTTGGAGGTCGTGATTCAGTGGCAATGACCCCTGAGGCCCTTTGCCCAGGGAGGGCTCCCACACTCACAGGCAAATCAAAGCAACTTCCAAGTGAGTCAGCTCTTCACATCAAGTGGCCAAAGTATTGGAGTTTCAGGTTCAGTATTAGTCCTTCCAATGTATATTCAGACCTGATTTCCTTTAGGATGGAGTGGTTGCGTCTCCTTGTAGTCTAAGCGACCTACAAGCATCTTCTTCCAACACCACAGTTCAAAAGCATCTAATTTTCAGCTGTCACTTTCTTTATAGTACATCTTTCATATCCATCCATGACATATGGAAAAACCATAGCCTTGACTGGATGGATCTTTGTTGGCAAAGCAACGTCTCGGCTTTTTAATATGCTGTCTAGTTTGGTCATCACTTTTCTTCCAAGTCATAAATATGTTTTAAGTTCATGGAGGCAGCCATCACCTGCAGTGATTTCCAAGCCCCCCAAAATAGTCTGCTGCTGTTTCCAATGTGTTCCCATCTATTTGCCATGAAGTGATGAGACTGGATGCAATGATTTTAGTTTTCTGAATGCTGAGCTTTAAGCTAACTTTTTCACTCTCCTCTTTCACTTTCATCAGGAGACTCTTTAGTTCTTCTTCACTTTCTGCCATAAGGGTGGTGTCATCTGCATATCTGAGATTCTTGATATTTCTCCCAGCAATCTGGATTCCAGCATGTGCTTCCTCCAGCCCAGTGTTTCTCATGATGTACTCTGCATATAAGTTAAATAAGCAGGGTGACAATACACTGCCTTGACATATTCCTTTTCCTATTTAGAACCAGTCTGTTGTTCCATGTCCAGTTCGAACTGTTTCTTCCTGACCTGCATACAGGTTTCTCAAGAGACAGGTCAGGTGGTCTGGTATTCCCATCTCTTTCAGAATTTTTCCCAGTTTATTGTGATCCACACAGTCAAAGGCTTTGGCATAGTCAATAAAGCAGAAATAGATGTCTTTTTTTCTGGAACTCTCTTGCTTTTTCAATGATCCAGTGGATGTTGGCAGTTTGATCTCTGGTTTCTCTGCATGTTTTAAATCCCTCTTGAACATTTGGAAGTTCACAGTTCATGTGAACTTGGAGAATTTTGAGCATTACTTTACTAGTGTGTGAGATGAGTGCAATTGTGCAGCAGCTTGAATATTCTTTGTCATTGCCTTTCTTTGGGATTGGAATGAAAACTGACCTAATGACTAGATGTTTTCAATTGCATATGCTGAAAGAACTGGCTGTGCAGTTTTGAAGAAAAAAAAATCATTTTAACCCATTTTCTCTGAAGTGCAAGGCATATCATGGCCATCCCTGAATCATAAAGTCACCTTTTCTTTATGTAGTTATAGTTTCATGCCTAAATTATAGGCCAACTCATGCTCAAATTGACTCTGATGTCAGGGGCAGATCAACTAATAAAAAGCTTGGATTGTCCCTCTGGAGGAAAGTGAGATCTTGGTCCCACGAGAAGAATCTGAAGGGTTAAGGGAACTTGCAAGAGTGGGGAAAGCTTAGTCCATCCTACATGTACCAAAATCTTAAATAAGGCTTATTTGCTTTACCGAAGTAAACAAACAGATGATGAAAACAATTATAAATCAATGAAAGGTAAAGAAACTCATAGTCTGTTATCAAAAATTGCATTCTAAGAAAACTTTGTTCTCTTAACCTAAAGAGGAGACTAAATTCCATCTGGTACCAGCTTACCAGAAGACAAACAAACAAACAAACAAATTATCGGTAAGCTTAAAAAATGTATATTCCATATATCTTGAAGTAGCAGTATTTCTGTAAAGGCATCAGTGTGAAATCATAGAAGACATGGTTAAAACCTGATTAAATAGAAATTGACAATGTAATCTGGTCACTGCTGCGACTTGAAATGCTTTCATATGATAACTGGAATTATAACTGACAGCATTTGACCAGGACATATCAGATTTTCACGGATGTCAGATAATTTCTAGGATATCTATATTAGGAACTGAAGGAATCTTTGAACCTAGGAAAGAAAACAACAGTCTCAAAGGCCCTTGCTGAATATCTATCAGCAAGGAATGTCTTTGCAAGGATCGCAAAATGAAGGGAAATTACACCGACCTGCCTCTGCAACTTCGGTCCTCTGAGCAGATCTGGAGGTCTCCCTTTGTATAAGCTAACCTGTTCCTTCCAAATAGAGGTTTGCAACACAAAACAAGTGGCCGCCTATTCTTCCTCGAAGGAGGATCTCTTTCCCCACATCCTGCGAACTCCCTTTCCCAGCCTCCAGGAAAAGCGCGTCTTGCAGTTCCTTTCAGAAAATCCTATGGACGGAGAAGCCTGGTAGGCTGCAGTCCGTGGGGTCGCTGAGGGTCGGACACGACTGAGCGACTGCACTTTCATTTTCACTTTCATGGCATTGGAGAAGGCAATGGCAACCCCACTTACTGTTCTTGCCTGGAGAATCCCAGGGACGGGGGAGCCTAGTGGGCTACCGTCTATGGCGTCGCACAGAGTCGAACACGACTGAAGCAACTTAGCAGCAGCAGCAGCAGCAGTTCCTTTCTTAGGGGCAGTTATCCCTGAGATTGGGACCTGGAAAGGCAGAGCCACCTCCACACACACGTCTTTTCTGTCCCCTTTCCTCTGGAGGAGAGCTCTAGTGAGCCTAGGTCTGTCAGGAAAATTCTTGGCTTTGACGGGATCACACCCGGTGTGTGAACCTGCATACCCGACCTAGGGGCCACAGGGCACCTGTTTTGCTCGAGTGGGTCCTGGAGGGGTGCAGCATAGCAAGAGCTTAAAAATCCATCCAATTTGTCTTTTTTTTTAACCTCGGAGAGAACGAGTTTGCTCCACCTCCACCCTTTGGCAGTGTGGAGGAAGAGGGCACCACCCTCTCCCAAAGGGGACATAGGGCCTACCAGGAGAGAAAGGCCCCTTGAGGAGCTGAGCCCAGGTAGGCAGCCAGTGATGTCAAGCACACTCCCGCTGCTTGCTTCTTCATGGGCACTCCCACGATCTGCTAGGAATGTCTTTGCAAGGATCTCAAAGGGAAGGGGAGATACATGGCCCTGTCTCTGGAACTTCAGTCCTCTGAGCAGATCTGGAGGTCTTGAGTTGTATAAGCAAACCTGTTCCTTCCAAATAGAGGCTTGCAAACACACCCCCCGGTGGTTGCCTCTTCTTCCCCGAAGAAGTCTTTCTTTCCCACATGCTGCGAACTCCCTGTCCCAACCTCCAAGAATAGCGCTTCTTGCCATTCCTTTCTTAGAGGCAGTTATCCCTGAGCTTGGGGCCGTAGGGAGTAGCCCCACACTCACAGGGAAAGGCAAAGACTCCTCCATACATCTCCTCTATCCCCTTTGCTCTGGAGGAGAGCTCTAGTGAGCCTAGGTCTTTCAGGAAAATTCTTGGCTTGGACAGGATCTCACCCTGTTTGTGAACCTGCATACCCAACCAGGGGCCACAGAGCACCTGTTTCAGTAAAGTGGGCCCTGAAAGGGTGCAGCCTAGCAAGAGCTTGAAAATCCATTCAATTGCTGTTTTTGTACCTCTGACAGAGCGAGCTTGGCTCCACCCTTTGGCAGTGAGGAGAAAAGAGGCATGACACCCTCCCCAAGGGGACATGGGGCCTATTCGAGAGGAAAGGCCCCTTGTGGAGATGAGGCCAGGAAGGCACACAGTCGTGTCAAACACACTCCCACTGCTTGCTTCTTCAGGGGCACTCCCGCTATCAGCTAGGAATGTCTTTGCAATGATCACAAAGGGAAGGGGAGATACAGGGACCTGCTTCTGGACCTCCGGTGCTCTGAGCAAATCTCGAGGTCTCCCGTTGTTGGTCAAGGTCAAGGTCAAGTTCAAGTTCAAGGTCAAGTTCAAGTTGAAGTTCAAGTCAAGGTCAAGTTCAAAGTCAAGGTCAAGGTCAAGTTCAAGTCAAGTTCAAGTTCAAGGTCAAGGTCAAGTTCAAGTTCAAGTTCAAGGTCAAGGTAAGTTCAAGTTGAAGTCAAGGTCAAGGTCAAGTTCAAGCTCAAGTCAAGTCAAGTTAAGGTCAAGGTTCAAGGTCAAGTTCAAGTTCAAGTTCAAGTCAAGTTCAAGTCAAGGTCAAGTCAAGTTCAAGTTGAAGTTAAAGTTCAAGGTCAAGGTCAAGGTCAAGGTCAAGGCCAATTTCAAGTTCAAAGTCAAGGTCAAGGTCAAGTTCAAGGTCAAGGTCAAGTTTCAAGGGCAGGGCAAGGCCAAGACCCAAGACCAAGGCAAGGGCAAGGGCAAGGGCAAGGCCCAGGCCAAGGCAAAGGCCAAGGCCACCAAAGCGAAGCCCAAACCCGTAACGCCTGACAAAAGGCAGAAGCCACTAGGCCCCTGTGCAGAGGAAGCCACTGAAGGCAGCAAGGCCACAGAGCTCCCCGACTCCCATTCCCACAGGAAGATGTGAGGATAAAGGGCCTCATCCCAGCACAGCACCTGCTCCCACCACCCCGCAACCCCGGCCCCCGCCCCCGCAGCACGCCCCCTGAAACAACACTGTCTTCCCAGAAAAGAGAACGGAGAAGCCATGTGTGTGCCAAAGGAGCAAGATGAACGAACGATGCCACGCCCTCCGAATTTGGGCACACCTGACGCCTCGGAACCCCGGGCCTGGCCGATGGTCCCAGCCGTTCTCGGGTGGGAGGGGGGTCAACACATTGGCCGAGAGCCCTTGCCCAGGCCACCCGCAAATCCCCTGAGATGTGATCCGACCACAGGGACCGAGGGCAAACGTACCGCTTGAGGTGCTGGAGGAGCCGAACCAAGCCATGGTGGGAGAGGCACACGGGCACGCTGCAGACTGCTGGCCGAGTGGGGGGGGACCCAGCAGCTTAGGACTCTGGAGAACGGGAGGCGTCTCCGCCACCATTGACGTCAATAGGGTTTGGGTGGGTAGATGGTGGGGGTCGCCCCTGGCCTCTTTCCAAGCAGAGACCCTGGACGGAGTCCCGTGGAGCGAGTGGGCTTTTCCCGGGCACGGCTGAGCCCTGGACCGCCAAGATCCCCGTTGGGGTGGGCGGGCAGTTCGCGCGCTTTGGTTTGTGGCCCTCCCTCGCAGCGGGGGGTGGGATCAACCCCGGGTGGATCAATCAGGGGCCCTCAGCAGTGCCAAGGGAGCTCACCGCCCAGGAAACGCCCCAAGGTCCCTTTGAATTGGCCACCAACGCCCCCTTTCCCAGCCTGCCTTGCTCTGGGATTTCCCGCCTTTTCACATTCCACAGGTCCCTGGGCCTCGACTGTCCCCGCTGGCTCCTCCGAGGCATTCCGGGACACCAGACGCTCTCTCCAGCGCTTCCACCTAGATGCCTCGCTGTCCTCGCCTCCGTTTCCCCCATGCCCCTCCCCAACTTCTCCATGGGCTCTTGGCATCCTTTCCCTACAGCAGTCCCAGAGTGCCACCGCCGAGGGCTTTGAGTTGCCTGGAGCCCAAGGCTCCGGCCAGAGACCTGAGGGGCCAGCGTCTGGACTGGCAGCTAATGCCATTTGGGGCTTTTCTCACGTGGAGCCTGAGGCCCGCACCTCCGCGGGCAACCCCCAGCGCGAGTGCTCTGGAGACACCCGCCCAAGGGGACAGTGTATCCCCTACTGTGGGGAAGGAGGTTCCTGTTTTCCCTGCACTGGTTCGACTTTCACGCCGAGGATCGACTCACACCATGGTGGCAAGTGGAATAGCCCTGTGGGAAAGCCTCATGGGAAAGACTCCAGGGAAAGCCACAGATTCCTTGATCCACGAGAAGGGAAGCGTGACACTGCTGCTACCGCTCGGGAGGAAAGCGCACGTGCATGACCCACTCGAGCCGAGGACTGACGCAAGCTTGGGAGACTCCAGAAGTACGCCAAGATCCATGTCAGCACTGGAGAGGAATCCTCAGGTTCCGGTCCCGACTCCACACAAGGTCTTAGGCCCCGGCATCGACGGGAGAGGAATCCTGAGAGGCCCCCTAGTACCTCGCATGGGGACTGGCCTTTCCTGAGGTCACCAGAGCGGGTCCCTGAGGTCTCCGTCGTAACTCGAGAGCACCTGCCGCAACTCGAGAAAATCCAGGAGGTTCTCCCCTGCAGGCGAGATGAGGCCCGTTTCCACTGAGGTGTCTCGAGGCTAATCACACGTGAACTCTGGAACTTCTAAAGAGTCTTTCACAGTCATGCTGCAACTCAAGAAGTTCCCCGACATACCCGTCTCCACTCAAGAGGAAGCACGAGGGTCCCGGCCACATCCAGAGGAGCTGCGTTTCCGGCTCGTAGCTCGAGATGAGGGATCCTTTCCCTACTTGGTCGGGAAAGAATTCCCGGCATTCCCATCGCATCTCAAGAGGAGGCGCTCTCCAAAGGAAAGGGGAGAGGAACTGCAGGGTCGTGCCACCATTCCAAGACTCCCCCAGATGTCTCAGTCCATTCCATAGGAACCTGTTTTCCCTGCACTGCCTCGGCTTTCACGCCGAGGATTGACTCACACCACCGAGACACGTGGGACAGCCCTGTGGAGAGCCTCGTGGGAAAGACTCGAGGGAAAGTCACAGATCCCTTGGTCCACGCAAGCAGAAGCGTGACACTGCTGCTACAGCATGGGAGGAAAGGGCACGCTCATGCCCCACTCGAGACGAGGCCTGAATCCCCTGGGGAGAATCCAGAGGTAGCCCAAGATCCATGTCAGCACTGGAAAGGAATCCTCAGGTTCCGGTACCGACTGCACACAAGGTCTTAGGCCCCGACATCGACAGGAGAGGAATCCGAGAAGACCCCGAGCAACTCGCATGGGGACTGGCCTTTCCTCAGGCCACCAAAGCGGGTCCTTGAGGTCCAGGTCGTAAGTCGAGAGCACCTGCCGCAACTCGAGAATATCCAGGAGGTTCTCCCTCCAGGTGAGCTGAGGCCCATTTCCGCTAAGGCGTCACGAGGCTAATCACACCTAAACTTTCGAACTTCCAAAGAGTCCTTCACACCCTTGCTTCAACTCAAGAAGTTCCCCGACATACCCGTCTCCACTTGAGAGGAAGCACAAGAATCCCGCCCATATCCAGTGGAGCCCTTTTCTGCCTCATAGCTCGAGAGGAGGGATCCTTTCAGTGCATGGTCGGGAAAGAATTCCTTGCATTCCCATCGCATCTCAAGAGGAGGCGCTCTCCACAGGAAAGGCGAGAGGAACTCCAGGGTCATGCCACCATTCCCAGAGTCCCTCATATGTC
>NW_017194534.1:0-9300 GCF_001704415.2 Capra hircus
GGGCATGCACGTGCGCTTTCCTCCGAGCTGTAGCAGCAGTGTGGCCCTTCCCTTCGCGTGGATCAAGGGATCTGTGGCTTTCCCTCGGCTTTCCCAGGAGACTTTCCCACGAGGCTTTCCCACAGGGCTGTCCCATGTACCACCTTGGTGTGAATCGATCCTCGGCTTGAAGTAGAGGCAGTGCAGGGAAAACAGGTTTCCCTGGAATGGACTGAGACATCTGGGGGACTCTGGGAATGTTTGCCACGACCCTGGAGTTCCTCTCGCCTTTTTCTGTGGAGAGCGCCTCGTCTTGAGATGCGACGGGAACGCCGGGAATTCTTGACCGACCACGGACAGAAAGGATCCCTCCTTTCGTGCCAGGAGGCGGAAACGGGGCTCCTCTGGATGGGCAGGACTCTCGTGCTTCCTCTCGAGTGGAGACGGGTATGTCGAGGAACTTCTTGAGTTGCCGCAAGGGTGTGAATTACACATTGGAAGTTCCTGAGGTTAGGTGTGATTAGCCTCGAAACACCTCAGCGGAAATGAGCCTCATCTCGCCTGGAGGGGAGAACCTCCTGGATTTTCTCGAGTTGCGGTAGGTGTTCTCGACTTACGTCGGGGACCTCAGGGACCGCTCTGTTGGCCTCAGGAGAAGCCAGTCCCCATGCGAGTTGCACGGGGGCCTCTCGGATTCCTCTCCCTTTGATGCCGGGCCTAAGACCTTGTGTGGAGTCGGTGCCGGAACCTGAGGATTCCTCTCCAGTGCTGACATATATCTTGGGGAACTTCTGGAGTCTCCCAGGGAGTCAGTCCTCGTCTCGAGTGGGGGCATCCAGGTGCGCTTTCCTCCCGAGATTTAGCAGCTGTGTCACGCTTCCCTTCGCAGATCAAGGGATCTGTGGCTTTCCTCGAGGCTTTCCACGAGGCTTTCCCACGAGGCTTTCCCACAGGGCTGTCCCACGTGCCACCGATGTGTGAGTCCTATCCTCGGCTTGAAAGTCGAGGCAGTGCAGGGAAAAACAGGTTTCCCTGGAATGGACTGAGACATCTCGGGGCCTCTGGGAATGGTGGCACGACCCTGGAGTTCCTCTCGCCATTTCTATGGAGAGCGCCTCCTCTTGAGATATGACGGGAACGCCGGGAATCCTTTCCCGACCACGCAGGGAAAGGATGCCTCCTCTCGAACTATGAGGCGGAAACGTGGGTCCTCTGGATGTGGGCGTGACGCTCGTGCTTCCTCTCGAGTGGAGACTCGTATGTCGGGGAACTTCTTGAGTTGCAGCAAGGGTGTGAAGGACCCTTTGGAAGTTCCAGAGGTTAGGTGTGATTAGCCTCGAGACGCCTCAGCGGAAATGGCCCTCATCTCGCCAGGAGGGAAGAACCTCCTGGATTTTCTCGAGTT
Source organism: Capra hircus (assembly GCF_001704415.2). Classification (NCBI taxonomy): domain Eukaryota; kingdom Metazoa; phylum Chordata; class Mammalia; order Artiodactyla; family Bovidae; genus Capra; species Capra hircus. The sequence goes on from NW_017194534.1 coordinate 1,385, forward strand.
GCGGCAGGTGCTCTTGTCTTACGACGGGGACCTCAGGGACCCGCTCTGGTGGCCTAAGGAAAGGCAAGTCCCAAGCGAGATGCTCGGGGGCCTCTCGGAATTCCTCTCCTGTCGATGCTGGGCCTACGACCTTGTGTGGAGTCGGTGCCGGAAACTGAGGATTCCTCTCCAGTGCTGACATGGATCTTGGGGTACTTCTGGAGTCTCCCCAGGGGAGTCAGTCCTCGTCTCGAGTGGGGCATGCACGTGAGCTTTCCTCCCGATCTGTAGCAGCAGTGTCACGCGTCCCTTCACGTGAATCAAGGGATCTGTGGCTAGCCCTCGAGGCTTTCCTACGAGGCTTTCCCACAGGGCTGTCCCACGTGCCACCGTGGTGTGAGTCGATCCTCGGCTTGAAAGTCGAGGCAGTGCAGGGAAAACAGTTTTCCCTGGAATGGACTGAGACATCTGGGGACTGTGGGTATGGTGTCACGAACCTGGATTTCCTCTCGCCTTTCAGAGGAGAGCGCCTCCTCTTGAGATGCGAGGGAACGCCGGGAATTCTTTCCGACCACACAGGGAAAGGATCCCACCTCTCGAGCTATGAGGCGGAAACGGGGCTCATCTGAATGTGGGCAGGACTCCTGTGCTTCCTCTCGAGTGGAGACGGGTATGTCGGGGAATTTCTTGAGTTGCAGCCAGGTTGTGAAGAATCCTTTGAAATTTCCAGAGATTAGGTGTGATTAGCTTCCAGACGACTCAGCGGAAATGAGCCTCATCGCGCCTGGAGGGGAGAACCTCCTGGATTTTCTCCAGTTGAGGCAGGTGCTCACAACTTACGACCGGGACCTCAGGGACCTGCTCTGGTGGCCTCAGGAAAGACCAGTCCCCATGGGAATTGCTCGTGGGCCTCTCGGGATTCCTCTCCCGTCAATGCCGGGGCCTAAGACATTGTGTGGAGATGGTGCTGGAACCTCAGGATTCCTCTCCAGTGCTGACATGGATCTTGAGGGACTTCTGGAGTCTCCCCAGGGAAGTCAGTCCTCGTCTTCAGTGGTGGCATGCACGTGCGCTTTCCTCCCGAGCTGTAGCAGTAGTGTTACCCTTCCCTTGGCGTGGATCAAGGGATCTGTGGCTTTCCCTCGAGGATTTCCCACGAGGTTTTCCCACGAGGCTTTCCCACAGGGCTGTCCCACGTGCCACCATGGTGTGAGTCGATCCTCGGCTTGAAAGTCGAGGCACTGCAGGGAAAACAGGTTTCCCTGGAATGGACTGAGATATCTGGGGGACTCTGGGAATGGTGGCACCACCCTGGAGTTCCTCTCGCCTTTCCTGTGGAGAGCGCCTCCTCTGGAGATGCGACGGGAACCCCAGGAATTCTTTCCCGACACACAGTGAAAGGATCCCTCGTCTCGAGCTATGAGGGAGAAAAGGGGCTCCTCTGGATGTGGGTGGGACTCTCGTGCTTCCTCTCGAGTGGAGACGGGTATGTCGGGGAACTTCTTGAGTTGCAGCAAGGGTGTGAAGGCCCTTTGGAAGTTCCAGAGGTTAGGTGTGATTAGCTTCGAGACGCCTCAGCGGAAATGGGCCTCATCTCGCCTGGAGGGGAGAACCTCCTGGATTTTCTCGAGTTGTGGCAGGTGCTCTCGACATACGACGGGGACCTCAGGGACCCGCACTGGTGGCCTCAGGGAAGGCCAGTCCCCATGCGAGTTGCTCGGGGCCCTCTCGGGATACCTGTCCCATCGATTCCGGGGTCTAAGACCTTGTGTGGAGTCGGTGCCGGAACCTGAGGATTCCTCTCCAGTGTGACATGGATCTTGGGGTACTTCTGGAGTCTCCCCAGGGGAGTCAGACATCGACTCGAGTGAGGGCAGGCACGTGCGCTTTCCTCCCGAGCTCTAGCAGCAGTGATACGCTTCCCTTCGCGTGGATCAAGGGATCAGTGGCTTTCCCTCGAGGCTTTCCCACGAGCTTTCCACGAGGCTTTCCACAGCCTTTCCCACAGGGCTGTCCCACGTGCCACCGTGGTGTGAGTCGATCCTCGGCTTGAAAGTCGAGGCATTGCAGGGAAAACAGGTTTCCCTGGAATGGACAGAGACATCTGGGTGACTCTGGGAATGGTGGCACGAACCTGGATTTCCTCTCGCCTTTCCTGTGGAGAGCGCCTCCTCTTGAGATGCGATGGGAACGCCGGGAATTCTTTCCCGACCACGCAGGTAAGGATCCCTCCTCTCGAACTAGGAGGCGGAATCGGGGCTCCTCTGTATGTGGGCGGGACTCTCCTGCTTCCTCTCCACTGGAGACGGGTATGTCGGGGAGCTTCTTGAGTTGCAGCAAGGGTGTGAAGGACCTTTGGAAGTTCCACAGGTTAGGTGTGATTAGCCTGGATATGGCTCAGCGGAAATCGGCCTCATCTCGCCTGGAGGGAAGAACAAACTGGATTTTCTCCAGTTGAGGCAGGTGCTCACAACTTACGACCGGGACCTCAGGGACCTGCTCTGGTGGCCTCAGGAAAGACCAGTCCCCATGCGAATTGCTCGGGGGCCACTCGGGATTCTCTCCCGTCGATGCCGAGTCCTAAGACCTTGTGTGGAGATGGTGCCAGAACCTGAGGATTCCTCTCCAGTGCTGACATGGATCTTGGGGTACTTCTGGAGTCTCCCCAGGGAGTGAGTCCTTGTCTCGAGTGGGGGCAGGCACGTGCGCTTTCCTCCCGAGCTCTAGCAGCAGTGATACGCTTCCCTTCGCGTGGATCAAGGGATCTGTGGCTTTCCCTCGAGGCTTTCCCAAGAGGATTTCCCACGAGGCTTTCCGACAGGGCTATCCCACGTGCCACCGTGGTGTGAGTCGATCCTCGCCGTGAAATTCGAGGCAGTGTAGGAAAAACAGTTTCCTCTGGAATGGACTGAGACATCTGGGCGACTCTGTGAATGGTGGCACGACCCTGGAGTTCCTCTCGCCTTTCCTGTGGAGAGCGCTTCCCCTTGAAATGCGAGCGGGAATGGCGGGTATTATTTCCTGACCAAGCAGGGAAAGGATCCCTCATGTCGAGCTTCGATACCAAAACGGCGTCTCCTCTGGATGTGGGCGGGATCCTCGTGCTTCCTCTCGAGTGGCGACGGGTATGTCGGGGAACTTCTTGAGTTGCAGCAAGGACCCTTTTGAATTTCCAGAGTTTAGGTGTGATGAGCCTCCAGACGCCTCCGAGGAAATGGGCCTCATCTCGCCTGGAGGGGAGAACCTCCTGGATTTTCTAGAGTTGGGCAGGGTCTCTCGAGTTACGACAGGGACCTCAGGGACCCGCTCTGGTGGCCTCAGGAAAGGCCAGTGCCCATGGAGTTGCAAGGGGGCCTTTCGGGATTCCTCTCCCGTCGATGCCGGGGCCTAAGACCTTGTATGGAGTCGATGCCGGAACCTGAGGATTCCTCTCCAGTGCTGACATGGATCTTGGGTAATTCTGGAGTCTCCCTAGGGGAGTCAGACCTCGACTCGAGTGGGGTCAGGCACGTGCGCTTTCTCCCCGAGCTCCTGCAGGAGTGTTACGCTTCCCTTCATGTGGATCAAGGGAGCAGTGGCTTTCCCTCGATACTTTCCCACGAGGCTTTCCCAGGGCTGTCCCACGTGCCACCGTGGTGAGAGTCGATCCTTGGCTTGAAAGTCGAGGCAGTGCAGGGAAAACAGTTTTCCCTGGAATGGACTGAGACATCTGGGGGTCTGTGGGAATGGTGGCACGACGCTGGATTTCCTCTCGCCTTCCCTGAGGAGAGCGCCTCCTCTTGAGATGCGACGGGAACGCCGGGAATTCTTTCCCGACCACGCAGCGAAAGCATCCCTCCTCTCGATCTAGGAGGCGGAAACGGGGCTCCTCTAGATGTGAGTGGGACTCTCGTGCTTCCTCTCCACTGGAGACGGGTATGTCGGGGGAGCTTCTTGAGTTGCAGCAAGGATGTGAAGGACCCTTTGGAAGTTCCACAGGTTAGGTGTGATTAGCCTGGATATGGCTAGCAGAAATGGGCCTCATCTCGCCTGGAGGGAAGAACCACCTGGATTTTCTCCAGTTGAGGCAGGTGCTCACAACTTATGACCGGGACATCAGGGACCCGCTCTGGTGGCCTCAGGAAAGGCCAGTCCCCTTTCGAGTTGCTCGGGGGCCTCTCGGGATTCCTCTCCCGTCGATGCCGGGGCCTAAGACCTTGTGTGGAGATGGTGCCAGAACCTGAGGATTCCTCTCCAGTGCTGACATGGATCTTGGGATACTTCTGGAGTCTCCCCAGGGGAGTCAGTCCTTTTCTCGAGTGGGGACATGCACGTGCGCTTTCCTCCCGAGATGTAGCAGCAGTGTCATGCTTCCCTTCGCGTGGATCAATGGATCTGTGGCTTTCCCTCGAGGCTTTCCCAAGAGGATTTCCCACGAGGCTTTCCCACAGGGCTATCCCACGTGCCACCGTGGTTTGAGTCGATCCTCGCCGTGAAATTCGAGGCAGTGCAGGGAAAACAGTTTCCTCTGGAATGGACTGAGATATCTGGGTGACTCTGTGAATGGTGGCTCGACCCTGGAGTTCCTCTCGCCTTTCCTGTGGAGAGCGCTTCCCCTTGAAATGCGAGCGGAATGGCGGGTATTATTTCCTGACCAAGCAGGGAAAGGATCCCTCATCTCGAGCTTCGATACCAAAACGGCGTCTCCTCTGGATGTGGGCGGGACCCTCGTGCTTCCTCTCGAGTGGCGACGGGTATGTCGGGGAACTTCTTGAGTTGCAGCAAGGACCCTTTTGAATTTCCAGAATTTAGGTGTGATGAGCCTCCAGACGCCTCAGAGGAAATGGGCCTTATCTCGCCTGGAGGGGAGAACCTCCTGGATTTTCCAGAGTTGGGCAGGGTCTCTCGAGTTACGACAGGGACCTCAGGGACCCGCTCTGGTGGTGGCCTCAGGAAAGGCCAGTGCCCATGGGAGTTGCAAGGGCGCCTTTCGGGATTCCTCTCCGGTCGATGTCGGGGCCTAAGACCTTTTGTGGAGTCGGGGCTGGAACCGGAGGATTCCTCTTCAGTGCTGACATGGATCTTGGCTTACTTCTGGAGTTTCCCCTGGGGAGTCTGTGCTCATCTCATGTGGGGGCATGCACGTGAGCTCTCCTCAGGAACTGTAGCAGCAGTGTCACACTTCCCGTCGCGTGGATCAAGGGATCTGTGGCTTTCCCTCGAGGCTTTCCAACGAGGCTTTCCCACAGGGCTGACCACGTTCCATGGTGTAGTGAGTGGATCCTCGGCGTGAAAGTAGAGTCAGTGCAGGGAAAGCAAGTTCCTCTGGAATGGACTGACATCTGGGGGTCCCTTGGAATTGTGGCACGACACTGGGGTTTCTCTCGCTTTTCCTGTTGAGAGCGCCTCCTCTTGAGATGCGGCGGGAATGGCGGGAATCCTTTCCCGATGAAGCAGTGAAAGGATCCCACCTCTCGAGCTAGGAGGCGGTAACGGGGCTCCTCTGGATGTGGGCGGGACGCTCGTGCTTCCTCTCGAGTGGAGACGGGTATATCCGGGAACTTGTTGAGTTGCAGGAAGGGTGTGAAGGACCCTTTGGAAGTTCCAGAGGGTAGGTGTGATTAGCCTCGAGACGCCTCAGCAGAAAGGAGCCTCACCTCGCCTGGAGGGGAGAACCTCCTGGATTTTCTCGAGTTGCTGCAGGTGCTCTCGACATACGACGGGTATCTCAGGGACCCGCTCTGGTGGCCTCAGGAAAGGCCAGTCCACAAGCGCGTTGCTCGGGGGCCTCTCGGGATGCCTCTCCCATCGATGCCGGGACGTAAGACCTTGTGTGGAGTCGGTGCCTGAACCTGAGGATTCCTCTCCAGTGCTGACATCGATCTTGGGTTACTTCTGGAGTCTCCCCAGGGGAGTCAGTCCTCGTCTCGAGTGGGGGCATGCACGTGCGCTTTTCTCCCGAGCTGTAGCAGCAGTGTCACGCTTCCCTTCGCGTGGATCAAGGGATCTGTGGCTTTCCCTCGAGGTTTTCCCACGAGGCTTTCCCACGAGGCTTTCCCACGAGGCTTTCCCACGAGGCTTTCCCACAGGGCTGACCCACGTGTCACCGTTGTGTTAGTCGATCCTCGGCTTGAAAGTCGAGGCAGTGCAGGGAAAACAGGTTTCCCTGGAATGGACTGAGACATCTGGGGGACTCTGGGAATGGTGGCACGACCCTGGAGTTCCTCTCGCCTTTCCTGTGGAGAGCGCCTCCTCTTGAGATGCGAGGGGAATGCCGGGAATTCTTTCCCGACCACGCAGTGAAAGGATCCCTCCTCTCGAGCCATGAGGCGGAAACGAGGCTCCTCTGGATGTGGCTGGACTCTCGTGCTTCCTCTCGAGTGGAGACGGGTATGTCGGGGAACTTCTTGAGTTGCAGCAAGGGTGTGAAGGACCCTTTGGAAGTTCCAGAGGTTAGGTCTGATTAGCCTGGGGACGCCTCAGAGGAAATTGGCCTCATCTCCCCTGGAAGGGAGAACCTCCTGCATTTTCTTGAGTTGGTGCAGATGTTCTCGCGTTACGACGGGGACCTCAGTTACCCGCTCTGGTGGCCTCAGGAAAGGTCAATCCCCATGCGAGTTGCTCGGCGGCCTCTCGGGATTCCTCTCCTGACGATGCCGGGGCCTAAGGCCTTGTGTGGAGTCGGTGCCGGAACCTGAGGATTCTTCTCCAGTGCTGACATGGATCTTGGGGTACTTCTGGAGTCTCCCCAGGGGAGTCAGTCCTCGTCTCGAGTGGGCGCCTGCACGTGCGCTTTCCTCTCGAGCTGTAGCAGCAGTGTCACGCTTCCCTTCGCGTGGATCAAGGGATCTGTGGCTTTCCCTCGAGGCTTTCCCACGAGGCTTTCCCAAAGGGCTGTCCCACGTGCCACCGTGGTGTGATTCAATCCTCGGCTTGAAAGTCGAGGCAGTGCAGGGAAAACAGGTTTCCCTGGAATGGACTGAGACATCTGCGGGACTCTGGAATGGTGGCATGACCCTGGAAATCCTCTCGGCTTTCCTGTGGAGAGCGCCTCCTCTTGAGATGCGACGGAAACACCGGGAATTCTTTCCCGACGACGCAGGAAAAGGATCCCTCTTCTCCAGCTAGGAGGCGGAAACGGGGCTGCTCTTGATTGGGCGGGACTCTCGTGCTTCCTCTTGAGTGGAGACGGGTATGTCTGGGAACTTCTTGAGTTGTAGCAAGGGTGTGAAGGCCCCTTTGTAAGTTCCAGAGGTTAGGTGTGATTAGCCTGGGGACGCCGCAGAGGAAATGGGCTTCATCTCGCCTGGAGGGCAGAACCTCCTGCATTTTCTCTAGTTGGTGCAGGTGTTCTCCCGTTATGACGCGGACCTCAGGGACCCCTCTGGTGGCCTCAGGAAAGGCCAGTCCCCATGCAAGTTGCACGCGACCTCTCGGGATTCCTCTCCCGTCGGTGCCGGGGCCTAAGAAATTGTGTGGAGTCGGTGCCGGAACCTGAGGATCCCTCTCCAGGGCTGACATGGATCTTGGGGTACTTCTGTAGTCTCCCAGGGGAGTCAGTCCTGGTCTCGAGTGTGTGGCATGCAAGTCCGCTTTCCTCCCGAGCTGTAGCAGCAGTGTCACGCTTCCCTTCGCGTGGATCAAGGGTTCTGGCTTTCCCTCGAGGCTTTCCCACGAGACTTTCCACGAGGCTTTCCCACTGGGCTGTCCCACGTGCCACCGACGTGTGAGTCGACCCTCGGCTTAAAAGTCGAGGCAGTGCAGGGAAAACAGGTTTCCCTGGAATGGACTGAGACATCTGGTGGACTCTGGGAATGGTGGCACGACCCGGGAGTTCCTCTTGCCTTTCCGGTGGAGAGCGCCTCCTCTTGAGATGCGACGGAACGCCGGGAATTCTTTCCCGACCACGCAGGGAAAGATCCCTCCTCTCGAACTATGAGACGGAAACGGGGCTCCTC
>NW_017194535.1:0-9299 GCF_001704415.2 Capra hircus
GTCTATAGCCTTTTAGATGACAAGTAACCATTTAATCTTAGCTTGAAAACTTCCAGCAACGGGGAGCTCACTATTCACCAAGGTTTTAAACTCTCTCTCACCTCTTACTCTATAGCATTTTTATCCTGCATACCACTTTTTCTAACTCCTTTTCAGTAGTATATGTTGGCCAGGAGCTGCGCTAGTCTCTCAGCAATGTAAGAAACGTCTTGTCTATTGTCTAACAGCCATGACATTTTATATCTTTGAATTAAAAAATCTTTTAAAGGCCTAGAAGCTGCAATTTTTTGCACCCAAAAAGCTAGATCTAGATCCTCTGGGGCTTTTTTTGTCTGGTTTTTCTGTTTGGTAATAAGGTAAAAGCAAAAGCTGTGCTATTATTTTTTTTTTAATTTTTATTAATTGCACAGTTTTAGCAGGTGGCGAGATCAAAACTTCAGTTTTTTTCAGTATAATCAGAATTTACTACACAAGACACTACCGAAATTTTCTTGAAAAAAAGCAAGCTATGCCCCAGTACAAGTCTTACAATGTCCTCAGGCAGGGGACTAGCCACTCTCATTGGAATCTGAGTCACTGGCACATCAGGGGTTAATATTATTGAAGTGGTGGAACTGAGGTCTAGGCCTGAGCTACCTGGGGTTGTTTGGTACGGGTTTGTGTCTGTTTAGCAGGACATTTTGGCAAAACATGTTCTATTTGGCCTCAAGAGAAACATTTTGCATTTGTAAAAGTCCTTTTTATTACGAATATTTTTTTTTCTGTTTTTCTCCTTTTTCTTTTTTTTTTGTTGGGTGAGGCCCTCCTGAGGGGATTTTATGCAAGGAGCAAGCTCTGTTTTAAAAGCTCTTTTGCTCAAAAATATTGTCACTATCGTTTTCAAACTTAAGCAATGTTCTGGGAGGCTTTGGATATAAAGTGGGGAGTTCTTAAGCCCTGGGGAGGCGCAAGCAGAGGTTGCAGTGGTCGCCTTAAATAAGATAACTTTTTTAAAGGTTTGGTTTGTGTAGAGGGGGAGGGGGCTCTCCAGGGCGCTCGCCGCTGCGTCCTGTAAGCACCCTCCTTCCTCGGGAGGAAGAGGAGTCTCTCTCCTTTTGTTTGCCAATGGCAGAAAATACGATCTGCATAGAAGGTGGAGACCCACTACCATTTACCGCTATAGCCTCTCCATAGGCTATCTAACAGCCTCATGACAGGGGTCCAGAACATTTGTAATCATATTTTACAGAGCAAAAGCATTTACAGGCCCATGCAAAGTATAGTAAGTTTTTAGCTGTTTTCCTACTCTCTCTCCCAGGTGTCTAAGTTAACAGTGCCTTCTTCTGGAAACCAGGGACACTGTTCTTGTACAAAGGAAAAAATGAATGAATATTGGAATTTTTAACTTTAATTCCTCGTTTAGTTAGTAACTGCAAGATTACTCCTATAAAAAGCTGTCTTTCTTTTGATTCACTGTTACCCATGTCAGAAAATTAAGTCTTATAGAAAAGTCTACCTCAACAAAAGGTTTTACCTCTGGCGAGGGGGGTTTTGTTTTTAACCCTAGGATAGCAGGTTTCTTTTCAACCTCTAGAGCACCAGGTTTCTCTTAAAACCCTTGAACACTTCCCACTCTTCCTCACCCTGTCTATCCTACAGGGGGGTCCGCGGCACCCTGAGTGGGGTCCTAGCCGTCCCGAACACTCAACACTGGGGGAGTACCCGAAAGTACTCCGGGGAGTGATTAAGTCACTCCGGGGGGAGCAACAGAGAGTGCTCCGGGGGGAGCAACGGAGAGGGCTCCGGGGGAGCAGCAGAGAGTGCTCCGGGGGGAGCTTTTGCTCCGAGGAACCTACCTTCGAATAGCCTGTTCCGGGCGCCACTTGCCGGGGTCCTGGCCCGGTGGATCCAGGGAATTCGAAGGGTGGACGGCGTTGGCGTGGAAAGACTTGTTTGTTTATTAATGTAAGATTAGATTAAGAAACTATAGTGTAATAAGAAGATTAAGTGGAGGAAGAGGGCTGAATAGCTTGGTTTACGCGGAAGGCCAATAAAATTCCAGACAAGGAATCTGCACCATCTACGTTGGGCCACCGGCGCCCGCTTGGAATATCTAAGGGTGCCTCGCCTTAAGCTCCCTTTCGTGCGGGTCTTAACAGCCGGGGGCAAGTAAGTAGACCTGGCGAGGCCTCTGCGCCCCAGATGGAGATTCAGCCTGAAGTTAAAGGTAAAGAGCAGAGAGAGGGAAGGGGAGAGAAGAGGAGAGAGAGAGACATGGGGGGGAGCCAGAGTCCCAAGAACCAGGCCGAGAGACTAGTTCGAGAAACTGGTCCGATCCTTTATTGTTCAGAAGGCCTTTTATACTTTTGATAAAACATGGAGATCAACGGGTAACACAGAATTATGTAGCGTTCGCAGCCCAGACTCTTTCTATACATCATTTTGTATACAAAAGGTCTCAGGTGATTTACATTATCTTCTGGCCAAGAAGCTTGTTAACACTTTTTAGCTCTCTTCCTTAATGAATGTTGATTTTGTTTCCCCCGAAGTGTTTTTCTTTAATTTGCATCTCCTTAAAGCATTAAAGTTACATCTCTATAGAACAAAGGTGCAGTGGGATATAACAAAGAAGGTACTTAACTCAAAGATCTAATGTTGCTAATACCAGGTCTACTACTTGTTTTTCTATATACCAACTATATCTAAAAATAAAGGATATGAAAATTTGGCAGCAAGCATTGACTCAAACAAATGAAACTTTTAATCAGTCCTATTCTAAAGATTTTGACTCTTCGGAAGCCCCTACATTCCTAGGATGTTTAAGCTTCCTGTGCCTCCTGCAGTCAGGAGGCCTCAAACAATCCACACTCGCAGAGTCCTGCAGGCAGGCTAGAAAGCCATCGGGAGGGGTTTTTAGATTGAAACACTCTTTCAAATGCAGAAGACTGAAACCCTGAATTGACTTTTTCCAGAAAATGTCAGAAGAGTGGAAAAGCAGAGCACAAAAGCCGGCAGATTTTGTTGGGGTACATGCTTAGGAATTTCCAGAGGGGTCCCTGAAGTCTGAGCACGCCTTGCGAATGTCAGCTTCCTTCCTCATGACCTTGTCACGGGCGGGATTCCTCACACTGGCTCCCGGCAGCTTTCCCACAGGGCTGTCCCACGTGCCACCGTGGTGTGAGTCGATACCTCGGCTTGAAAGTCGAGGCAGTGCAGGGAAAACAGGTTTCCCTGGAATGGACTGAGACATCTGGGGGACTCTGGGAATGTGGCAACGACCCTGGAGTTCCTCTCGCCTTTCCTGTTGGAGAGCGCCTCCCTTGAGATGCAACGGGAACGCGGAATTCCTTTCCCGACCACGCAGGGAAAGTATCCCTCCTCTCTAGCTAGGAGGCGGAAACGGCTCTCTGGATGTGGGCGGGACTCTCGTGCTTCCTGTCGAGTGGAGACGAGCATGTTGGGGAACTTCTTGAGTTGCAGCAAGGGTGTGAATGACCCTTTGGAAGTTCCAGAGTTTAGGTGTGATTAGCCTCGAGACCCCTCAGCGGAAATGGGCCTCATCTCGCCAGGAGAGGAGAACCTCCTGGATTTTCTCGAGTTGCAGCAGATGCTCTCGACTTACGACGGTGACATCAGGGACCCCCTCTTGTGCCTCACGAAAGGGAAGTCCCCATGCGAGTTGCTCATGGGTCTCTCGGATTCGTCTCCCGTCGATGCCGGGACCTAAGATCTTGTGTGGAGTCTGTGCCAAAACCTGAGGATTCCTCTCCAGTGCTGACATGTATCTTGGGGTATTTCTGGAGTCTCCCCAGGGGAGTCAGTCCTCGTCTCGAGTCGGGGCATGCACGTGAGCTTTCCTCCGAGCTGTAGCAGCAGTGTTGAGCTTCCCTTCGCGAGGATCAAGGGATCTGTGGCTTTCCCTCGAGGCTTTCCCACGAGGCTTTCCCACGACGCTTTCCCACAGGACTGTCCCACCTGCCACCTTGGTGTGAGTCGAACCTCTTCTTGAAAGTCGAGGCAGTGCAGGGAAAACAGGTTTCCCTGGAATGGACTAAGACATCTGTGGGACTCTGGGAATGGTGGCACGACCCTGGAGTTCCTCTCGCCTTCCCTGTGGAGAGCGCCCCTCTTGAGATGCGATGGGAACGCCGGGAATTCTTTCCCGACCACGCAGGAAAAGGATCCCTCCTCTCGAGCTAGGAGTCGGAAACGGGGCTCCTCTGGATGTGGGCGGGACTCTCGTTCTTCCTCTCGAGTGGAGACTGGTATGTTGGTGATCTGCTTGAATTGCAGAAAGGGTGTGAAGGACCCTTTGGAAGTTCCAGAGGTTAGGTGTGATTAGCCGTGAGAGAACTCAGTGGAAATGGGCCTCATCTCGCCAAGAAGGGAGAACCTCCTGGATTTTCTCAAGTTGCGGCAGGTGCTCTCGAATTACTACGGGGACCTCAGGGACCCGCTCTGGTGGCCTCAGGAAAGGCCAGTCCCCATGCGATTTGCTCGGGGTCCTCTCGGGATTCCTCTCCCATCGATGCCAGGGCCTAAGACCTTGTGTGGAGTCGGTGTCGGAAACTGAGAATTCCTCTCCAGTTCTGACATGGATCTTGGGGTACTTCTGGAGTCTCCCCAGGGGAGTCAGTCCTCGTCTCGAGTGGGGGCATGCACGTGCACTTTCCCCGAACTGTAGCAGCAGTGTCACGCTTCCCTTCCCGTGTATCCTAGGATCAGTGGCTTTCCCTCGAGGCTTTAAGCGAGGCTTTCCCACGACGCTTTCCCACCAGGCTTTCCCACGACGCTTTCCCAAGGTGATGTCCCACGTGCCACCGTGGTGTCAGTCGATCCTCGTCTTGAAAGTTGAGTCAGTGCCGGGAAAACAGGCTTCCGTGGAATGGACTGAGATATCTGGGGGATCTGGGAATGGTGGCACGACCCTGGAGTACCTCTCGCCTTTCCTGTGGAGAGCGCTCCCTCTTGAGATGTGACGGGAACGCCGGGAATTCTTTCCCGACCACGCAGGGAATGGATCCCTCCTGTTGAGCTATGAGGCGGAAACGGGGCTCATCTGGATGTGGGCGGGACACTCGTGCTTCCTCTCGAGTGGAAACGGGTATGTCGGGGAACTTCTTGAGTTGCAGAAAAGAGAGTGAAGGACGCTTTGTAACTTCCAGAGGTTAGGTGTGATTAGCCTCGAGACGTCTCAGCAGAAAATGGTCCTCATCTCGCCTGAAAGGGAGAACCTCCTGGATTTATTCAAGTTGCGGCAGGTGCTCTCGACCTACGACGGGGCCCTCAGGGACCCTCTCTGGTGGCCTCAGGAAAGGCCAGTCCCCATGCAAGTTGCACGGGGACCTCTCGGGATTCCTCTCCCGTCGGTGCCGGGGCCTAAGAACTTGTGTGGAGTCGGTGCCGGAACCTGAGGTTTCCTCTCCAGTGCTGACATGGATTTTGGAGTACTTCTGGAGTCTCCCCAGGGGAGTCAGTCCTTGTCTCGAGTGGGAGCATGCACGTGCGCTTTCCTCCCGAGCTGCAGCAGCAGTGTCATGGTTCCCTTCGCGTGGATCAAGGGATCTGTGGCTTTCCCTCGAGGCTTTCCCAAAGGGCTGTCCCACGTGCCACCGTGGTGTGAGTCGATCCTCGTCCTGAAAGTCGAGGCAGTAGGGAAAAAGGTTTCCCTGGAATGGACTGAGACATCTGGGGGACTCTGGAATGGTGGCACGACCCTGGAGTTCCTCGCTTTTTCCTGTGGAGAGGGCCTCCTCTTGAGATGCGACGGGAACGCCGGGAATTCTTTCCGACGACGCAGGGAAAGGATCCCTCTTCTCGAGCTAGGAGGCGGAAACTGGGCTCCTCTGGATGTGGGCGGGACTCTCGTGCTTCCTCTTGAGTGGAGACGGGTATGTCGGGGAACTTCTTGAGTTGCAGCAAGGGTGTGAAGGACCCTTTGGAAGTTCCAGAGGTTTGGTGTGATTAGCCTGGGGACGCCTCAGAGGAAATGGGCCTCATCTCCCTGGAGGGAGAACCTCCTGCATTTTCTTGAGTTGCGGCAGGTGCTCGACTTACGACGGGGACCTCAGGGACCCGCTCTGGTGGCCTCAGGAAAGGCCAGTCCCCATGCGAGTTGCTCGGGGGCCTATCAGGATTCCTTTTCCCATCGATGCCGGGGCCTAACACCTTGTGGGGAGTCGGTGCCGGAACCTGAGAATTCCTCTCCAGTGCTGACTTGGATCTTGGGGTACTTCTGGAGACTCCACAGGGGAGTCAGTCCTTGTCCCGAGTAAGGGCATGCACGTGTGCTTTCCTCCCGAGCTGTAGCAGCAGTGTCACGCTCCCCTTCGCGTGGATCAAGGGATCTGTGGCTTTCCCTCCAGGCTTTCCCATGAGACTTTCCCACGAGGCTTTCCCACAGGGCTGTCCCACGTGCCACCGTCGTGTGACGATCCTCGGCTTGAAAGTCGAGGCAGTGCAGGGAAAACAGGTTTCCCTGGAATGGCCTGAGACATCTGGGGGACTCTGGGAATGGTGGAACGACCCTGGAGTTCCTCACGCCTTTCCTGTGTAAAGCGTCCCCTCTTGAGATGCGACGGGAACGCCGAGAATTCTTTCCCGACCACGCAGCAGGGAAAGGATCCCTCCTCTCGAGCTATGAGGCGGAAACGGGGCTCCTCTGGATGTGGGCGGGACTCTCGTGCTTCCTCTCGAGTGGAGACGGGTATGTCGGGGAACTTCTTGTGTTGCAGCAAGGATGTGAAGAACGTTTTGGAAGTTCCAGAGTTTAGGTGTGATTAACCTGGGGACGCTTCAGAGGAAATGGGCCTCATCTCGCCTGGAGGGGAGAACCTCCTGGATTTTCTCGAGTTGCGGCAGGTGCTCTCGACTTATGACGGGGACCTCAGGGACCCGCTCTAATGGCCTCAGGAAAGGCCAGTCCCCATGCTAGTTACTCGGGGCCTCTCGGGATTCCTCTCCCGTCGATGCCGGGCCTAAGACCTTGTTTGGAGTCGGTGCCGGAAAGTGAGGATTCCTCTACAGGGCTGACGTGGATCTTGGGGTACTTCTGGACTCTCCTCAGGGTAGTCAGTCCTCGTCTCGAGTGGGGGCATGCACGTGCGCTTTCCTCCCGAGCTGTAGCAGCAGTGTCACACTTCCCTTCGGGTTGATCAAAGCAACTGTGGCTTTCCCTAGAGGCTTTCCCACGAGGCTTTCCCTCGAGTCTTTCCAACGAGGCTTTCCCACAGGGCTGTCCCACGTGCCACCGTGGTGTGAGTCGATCCTTGGCTTGAAAGTCGAGGCAGTGCAGGGAAAACAGGTTTCCCTGGAATGCACTGAGACATCTGGGGGACGCTGGGAATGGTGGCCCGACCCTGGATTTCCTCTCGCCTTTCCTGTGGAGATCGCCTCCTCTTTAGATGCGCCGGGAACACTGGGAACTCTTTCCCGATCACTGAGGGAAAGGATCCCTCCTCTCGAGCTAGGAGGCGGAAACGGGGCTCCTCTGGATGTGGGCGGGACTCTCGTGCTTCCTCTCGAGTGGAGACGGGTATGTTGGGGATCTTATTGAGTTGCAGCAAGGGTGTTAAGGACCCTTTGGAAGTTCCAGAGGTAAGGTGTGATTAGCCTTGAGACACCTCAGCGGAAATGGTCCTCATCTCGCCTGGAAGGGAGAACCTCCTGGATTTTCTCAAGTTGCTGCTGGTGCTCTCGACCTACGACGGGGACCTCAGGGACCCGCTCTGGTGGCCTCAGGAAAGGCCAGTCCCCATGCGAGTTGCTCGGGAGACTCACGGGATTCCTCTCCCCGTCGATGCTGGGCCCTAAGACCTTTGTGGAGTCGGTGCCGTAAAGTGAGGGTTCCTCTCCAGTGCTGACATGGATCTTGGGGTACTTCTGGAGTCTCCCCAGGGGAGTCAGTCCTCGTCTCGAGTGGGGGCATGCACGTGTACTTTCCTCCCGACCAGAAGCAGCAGTGTCACGCTTCCCTTCGCGTGGATCAAAGCATCTGTCGCTTTCCCTCGAGGCTTTCCCACCAGGCTTTCCCACAGGGCTGTCCCACGTGCCACCGTGGTGTGAGTCGATCCTCGGCTTGAAAGTCGAGGCAGTGCAGGGAAAACAGGTTTCCCTGGAATGGACTGAGACATCTGGGGGACTCTGGGGATGGTGGCACGACCCTGGAGTTCCTCTCGCCTTTCCTGTGGACAGCGCCTCCTCTTGAGATGCGACGGGAACACCGGGAATTCTTTCCCGAGCGCAGGAAAAGGATCCCTCCTCTCGAACTTGGAGGCGGAAACGGGGCTCCTCTGGATGTGGCCGGGACTCTCGTGCTTCCTCTCGAGTGGAGACGGGTATGTTGGGGAAATTCTTGAGTTGCAGCAACGGTGTGAAGGATCCTTTGGAATTCCAGAGGTTAGGTGTGTTTAGAGTCGAGACGCCTTAGCGGAAATGGGCCTCATCTCCCCTGGAGGGGAGAATCTCCTGGATTTTTTCGAGTTGTGGTACGTGCTCTCGCCTTACGACGGGGACCACTGGGACCCGCTCTGGTGGCCTCAGGAAAGGCCAGTCCCCATGCGAGTTGCTCGGGGGCCTCTCGGGATTCCTCTCCCGTCCATGCCAGGGCCTAAGACCTTGTGTTGAGTCGGTGCCTACCGGGGTCCAGCCCCGGTGGATCCAGGAAATTCGAAGGGTGGACGGCGTTGGCGTGGAAAGACTTGTTTGTTTATTAATGTAAGATTAGATTAAGAAACTATAGTGTAGTAAGAAGATTAAATGGAGGAAGAGGGCTGAATAGCTTGGTTTACGCGGAAGGCCAATAAAATTCCAGACAAGGAATTTGCACCATCTACGTTGGGCCCCGGCGCCCGCTTGAATATCTAAGGGTGCCTCGCCTTAAGCTCCCTTTCGTGTGGGTCTTAACAGCCGGGGCAAGTAAGTAGACCTGGCGAGCCTCCGGGCCCCAGATGGAGATTCAGCCTGAAGTTAAAGTAAAGAGCAGAGAGAGGGAATGGGAGAGAAAGAAGAGAGAGAGAGAGACATGGGGGGCCAGAGTCCCAAGAAACAGGCCGAGAGACTAGTTCGAGAAACTGGCCCCCATCCTTTATTGTTCAGAAGGCCTTTTATACTTTTGATAAAACACGGAGATCAATGGGTAACACAAAATTATGTAGCGTTCGCAACCCAGATTCTTTCCGTATATCATTTTGTATACAAAAGGTCTCAGGTGATTTACATTATCTTTTGGACAAGAGGCTTGTTAACACTTTTTGGCTCTCTTCCTTAATGAATGTTAATTTTGTTTCCCCTGAAGTGTTTTTTTTTTTAATCTGCATCTC
>NW_017194536.1:0-20712 GCF_001704415.2 Capra hircus
CCCCAACTCAGGGGAAGCAGCCCAAGGCAACCGCTGGAGGAGCCCTGCAGGGGCCCTTGGAACTGGTGCTCCCGTGCGGAGCTTTGTCTGGGCGGCCAAGGAACCGCTGAAGGAGCCCTGCTGTTGCCCTTCGCTTCCCTCTGACAGAGCTTTCACTGCTGGAGCCCTTGCAGTGTGCAACCCACCAGCCCCTAAGCCCTCCTCAAGGACGCTTGGGACCTAAGTGCAAAGGCAAGGCAGGGTAGAGCTGAAGCCAGGAAGGCGCCAGTGGCGTTTCCGAGCCTCACACAGCCTGCTCCTTCCTGGGGAGGGAGCCTTAAAGCAAGGCAAGTCTGGCGCAAGGCTCGCCTATGGCAGAGCATCTGCCAGGAACTCTGCCAGATCGGGCCTCTGAACAGAGCTAGAGATCTGCCGTACTGGAGTCGCACTTAGCTTCGTGTAAGCAGGGATTTCAGCTTGACGGGGACTTGCTGCCTCCTCTTCCCCCGAGGAGGCTCGCTTCCCTGCTGGCTGTGCACTCGCCTATCAGGCGGGGGCGCAGGGCTCCTCCAGCAGGTCTTGCCTCAGGGGCTGCTTCCCCTGAGTTGGGGCTGTGGGCAGGAACCCAGACACGCAGGATCAGGCCCCAAACACCTGCACATGTCTCTGCTGGGGAGGAGAGTGCTAGGGAACCTACGTCTGTCATACACTTTCTGGGCACCCAAGGAATCAGCCTCCGTGTGTGCGGGGCTGAAAACCCCAGCCAGGGGCCCTGGGAGCCTGGTGCTCTCGGTGCGGCGCTGATTCTGGGCGGCCAGCAACCGCTGGAGGAGCCCTGCAGTTGCCCTTCCCTTCCCTCTGAACAGAGATTCTCACTGCTGGAAGCCCTTGGCAGTGTGCAACCCACCAGCCCCTAAGCTCTCCCTTAAGGAGGACCTGGACCTAAGTGCAAAGGCAAGGCAGGATTGGAGCTGAGGCAAGAAAGGCGACCAGTGGCGTCTCCCAGGCTCCTGCTGCCTGCTCCTTCCTGGAGAGGCAGCCTAAAAGCAAGGCAAGTCTGGGCAAGGCTAGCCCCGGCAGAGCAGCCTCGCGCCAGGAACTCTGCCAGATCGGGGCTCTGAGCAGAGCTAGAGCTCTGCCGTACTGGAGGCGCACTTAGCTCCGTGCAAGCAGGGCTTTCCACTTGACGGGGCTGGCTGCCTCCTCTTCCCCCGAGGAGGCTCGCTTACCCTGCTGGCTGTGCACTCGCCTATCAGGCGGGGCCGCAGGGCTCCTCCAGCAGGTCTTTGCCTCAGGGGCTGCTTCCCTGAGTTGGGGCTGTGGGCCAGGAACCCAGACACGCAGGATCAGGCCCCAACCACCTGCACATGTCTCTGCTGGGGGAGGAGAGTGCTAGGGAACCTACGTCTGTCATACACTTTCTGGGCACCCAAGGAATCAGCCTCCGTGGTGTGCGGGGCTGAAAACCCCAGGCCAGGGGCCCTGGGAAGCCTGGTGCTCCTCCGGTGCGGCGCTTGTTCTAGGCGGCCTAGAAACCGCTGGAGGAGCCCTGCTAGTTGCCCTTCCTTCCCTCTGACAGAGCTCTCACTGCTGGAGCCCTTGGCAGTGTGCAACCCACCAGCCCCTAAGCCCTCCTCAAGGACGCCTGGCACGCTAAGTGCAAAGGCAAGGCAGGATTGGAGCTGAGGCAAGGAAGGCAGCCAGTGGCGTCTCCCAGGCTCGCTCAGCACAGCTGCTCTCCTGGGGAGGGCAGCCTAAAGCAAGGCAAGTCTGCGCAAGGCTCGCCCTGCCGGCAGAGCATCTTCGCGCCAGAAACTCTGCCAGATCGGGGCTCTGAGCAGAGCTAGAGCTCTGCCGTACTGGAGGCGCACTTAGCTCCGTGCAAGCAGGGCTTTCCTCTTGACTGGGCTCGGCTGCCTCCTCTTCTCCCGAGGAGGCTCGCTACACTGCTGGCTGTGCTCTCGGCCTATCAGGCGGGGCGCAGGGCTCCTCCAGCAGGTCTTGCCTCAGGGGCTGCTTCCCCTGAGTTGAGGCTGTGGGCGGGAACCCAGACACGCCAGGATAAGGCCCCAACCACCTGGCACATGTCTCTGCTGGGGAGGAGAGTGCTAGGGAACCTACGTCTCTCACACACTTTCTAGGCACCCACGGAGTCAGCCTCTGGGAGTGTGGGGATGCAAAACCCCAGCCAGGGGCCCTTGGAACCTGGTGCTCTCCGTGCGGAGCTTTGTCTGGGCGGCCAAGGAACCGCTGAAGAGCCTGCTGTTGCCCTCGCTCCCTCTGACAGAGCTTTCACTGCTGGCCCTTGCAGTGTGCACCCACCGCCCCTACCCTCCTAAGACGCTTGGACTAAGTGCAGGCAGGCAGGGGTAGAGCTGAGCCAGGAAGGCGCCAAGTGGCGTTTCCGACCTCACACAGCCTGCTCCTTCTGGGGAGGGCCTTAAAGCAGGCAGTCTGCGCAAGCTGCCTTGGCAGAGATCTTGGTGCCAGGAACTCTGCCAGATCGGGCCTCTGAACAGAGCTAGAGATCTGCCGTACTGGAGTCGACTAGCTTCGTGTAAGCAGGGATTTCAGCTTGACGGGACTTGCTGCCGCCTCTTCCCCCGAGGAGGCCGCTCCCCTGCTGGCTGTGCACTCGCCTATCAGGCGGGGCGCAGGGCTCCTCCAGCAGGTCTTGCCTCAGGGGCTGCTTCCCCTGAGTTGGGGCTGTGGGCAGGAACCCAGACGCAGGTCAGGCCCAACACCTGCACATGTCTCTGCATGGGGAGGAGAGTGCTAGGAACTACGTCTGTCATACACTTTCTGGGCACCCAGGAATCAGCCTCGTGTGTGCGGGGCTGAAAACCCAGCCGGCCCTGGAAGCAACCGCTGGAGGAGCCCTGCAGTTGCCTTCCCTTCCCTCTGAAGAGTTCACTGCTGGAAGCCCTTGCAGTGTGCAACCCACCAGCCCTAAGCTCTCGGCAAGAGGCCTGGCCCTAATGTGCAAAGCAAGGCAGGATGGAGCTGAGGCAAGAAGGCCCAGTGGCGCTCCCAGCTCGCTCAGACAGCTCCTTCCTGGGAGGCAGCCTAAAAGCAAGCAGTCTGGGCAAGGTCGGCCGGCAGAGCAGCCTCGGCAGGAACTCTGCCAGATCGGGGCTCTGAGCAGAGCCAGAGCTCTGCCGTACTGGAGGCGCACCTAGCTCCCTGCAAGGAGGGCTTTCAAACCCCAAACAATGAACCACATACCCCAAACCCCGAACCACATACCCAAACATGGTACCCGAACCCCAAACCCCATATCCTGAATCTGAACCCCTATCCCAACCGCAAACCCCAAACCCTGAACAGGGAACTCCAAACCCTTACCCGAACTCAAAACCCCTAACCCAATCCCCAAACTCCGAACCCCAAACACCTAACCCGTACCGTGAACCCCTAACCCTAACCCAAACCCCTAACCCGAGCCCTAAACCCCAAACCCAAACCCCGACCCTCAAGCCCCGAACCGCAAATCCTGAAACACGTAGCCCAAATCCCGAATCCATAACTCCGAACCCCAATCCAGAACCCAACCCCGAACCCCAAACCACTAGCCCGAACCCCAAACCCAAACCCAAACCGCACACCCCTAAACCGAACCCCAAACCCTGAACCCAAACCCCTAACCTGTACCCCCACCCCACACCCCGAACCCGAACCCCAAACCCCTAACCCGAATCGCAAACCCCTAACCTGAACCCCAAATCCCAAACCCCAATCCCAAACCGCAAACACCAAAACCGAACCCTAAACCCCGAAACCCCAACCCCCAAACCCAAACTCCAAACTGCTAACCCGAACCCCAAACCCCAAACCCCTAACCGGAACCCCAAACCTCAAATCCAAAACCGCACACCCCAAACCTCTAAGCCGAACCCCGAACTGCCAACCCCTAATTCCTAACCCGAACAGCAAAACTCGAAACTGCACCTCACACCCCCAACCCCAAACCATGAACCCAATCCCCTGAACCCCAAACCCCAAACCTCAAATCTCGACCCCCGAACCACAAACCTCACATACTCAACCCCTAATCGGAACCTCAAACCCGAATCCCCAAACCCCAAACCCAAATCCTAAACCCCTAATCCCTAACCCAAACCGTCAACCCAGAAACCGAACCCCTAATCCCCAACCCCCAACCCTCAACCCAAACCCCAAACCCATAACTGGAACCCCAAACCGCGAACCCCTCACCCAAATCCCAAACTCCAAACCCCAAACCCCTAACCCGAATCCCAAATCCCCAACCCCAACCGTGAACCTCAAACCCCAAACCCCTAACCCTAACCTCAAACCCCAAACCCCAACTGCGAACCTCTAAACCAATCCGAGAACCCCTAACCTGATCCCCAAACCCCAAACCCAAGCCCCAAACTCAAACCGCGAGCCCCAAACCCCAAACCCTTAACCCGATCCTCAAACCCCAAACCCCAACTGCAAACCCCTAATCTGAACCGAGAACCCATAACCTGATCCCCAAACCCCAAACCCCTAAGCTGAACCTTGAACCCCTAATCGGAACCCCAAACCCCAAACGAGAACCGCGAACCCGGAACCCCAAACCCTGAACTCCAAACCCCAAACCCGAACCCTGAACCCTAACCCGAACCCGAATCCAAACCCTAAGAAGGGAGGGGATTCCCGTAACCCGAACTCTGAACCTGAACCCTAACAAGTTGAGGGGATGCCGGCACCCTAACCCTAACCCTAACCCTAACAATAAAACTCTAAAAGAAAAAGAAACTTTTCTGGCCTAAGCCCCGCCCCTTGCGGTCCCCCATCCGCTCAAAGCAAAAAAGGCAAGCCCGGACTGGAACTTCTGACCCACAAAGCCAGATTGCATGTTTACTCGGCCGTCAGCCTAACCGCTATGCTAACAAAGCCCCCCGGGTTTCATGCTGCTCCCAGGCACTCTTCAAGCCTCGGCCCGCCAGGGCAGGCTAATAAAGAACTATGGGCCCCATTAGCGCTCACTTTAAGCCCTAACCGTAACCTGAACCCTGACCCTGACCTGAACCCTAACCCAAACCCGAACTCTAAGAAGAGGGGGGTTCCCCGAATTCTAACCCTAACCCCGAACCCGAACCCGAGCGAGTTGGGGGGTTGCCCGAACCCTAACCCTAAGCTTCACAATAAACCTCTAAAATCAAAAGAAACTTTTCTGGTCTAAGCCCCGCCTCTTGTGGTCCCCCGCCCCCTAAAAGGGAAAGAGTTAAACCCGGGACTTGAACTCCTGACCTACAGACCCTAGTCTGCCTGACTTACCAGCCTGCCTAACCGCTATGCTACAGAGGCTTGCTGTTTCAGGCAGCGCTCCCGGGCCCTCTTCAAGCCTCTGCGCGCCAGGGTCTGGCTCTATAGAATATCATGGCTGTCCTAGGTCATCTTTGCTTCTTATCCCTAAATCATAGACAGATGAGCTGAGAAAAAGCTTGGGTTGTCTCGGTGGGGTGGATCTGCTTGTCCTTGTGTTTCCCCTGGAGGCAGTCGCGGTCCCGCGGGCCTGGCCTGGCAGGGGGCGTGGGGGCGGGGCGCACCGTGCGCGCGTCGGGGGCGGGGCGAGCCTGGGCGGCTGGTCAGGGGCGCGGCTCACGGGAGCGGGTCTGGGGCGGGGTGAACATGGCGGCGCCTCGGGGCCAGGGGTCCCCAGTTGTGCTCTCAGGGCTCGCCATTGCAGCTGGGACTGCTCGTTTCGTGGGCTCCTGGGTCCCCGTCGATTGGCATCCAGCGAGCAGAGCGCAGGGCTGTGGACCACAGGTAAGGGAACTCGGACTCGGCGGAGCAGGGAACCATGTCTTCTGCCCTTTGTTTGCAGTCTCGGAGCCGACTGAAATGGCGATCGCAGAAAAGCCTCGCCTTTGGGGCCGAGGGTTTTACCGCTTCACCCCTTTGCATACAGCTCAGACCCGCGCGCTTTTCCCAAGCAGCCGAGTGTATTGCTTCCTACAGGCCTGGAGAGGATAACAGGCAGGAAGGCCAGGGGTCTCCAGACAGAGAAAATAAACTGCAAGTGTCAGACGTTTTTTTCTCTCTCTTAAGAGGCAGGAGGAGACCAAAGAGGGCTGCGGTTTTTTTTTCTCCATCTTGATACAAATGTAAAAGAAGGTTTCTCTGAAAATTCTGTGTTGCCATGACAACTCCTGGCTCCACCTGAATTTAACTTTTCTCAAACCTTGAACTAAGCAATGCATTGTTCTTATGGAAATGTTTGTCTTAAGGTATGTTAATGTCTTCAGGTCAGTTCCCCCTAAGGGCTCAGAAACGACTCGACAAACCGGTTTGTCTTACTCATACCTGGTTCTCTTAACCTCTGTGAATGAAACTATATATTTGCTTGGAAATCTGCCTTTCTTCAAGATTCATGTCCATCATTTTCTGGCCTGGGATGACTCATCTGCTGCCAATGTGATCTCAATGCATGCTGTGGGTGAGGGGCCTGGTGCCATTCTCTGAGACATTGTCTTTCTTTCCTTAGCAGACTGCTAGTGGCTGTATAACATCTGGCTAAAGACTAGCAGGGGGTACTCTTTCTTCCCCCTTTGAATGTCTACGTCAGCAGCTCTCTCGATCTCTTTTCTACTTGAATCAAACTTTTTCACAGAAAACCTCTGAGCCATCAAGCTTCGTCACTTGCCCTGGATTGAATTCTCCTCTGGAGGCCAAGAATGCTGGCATCTTTTGTGGTTTAGCAGCCACCTTTCAGCCTTTTGTAATTCATATTGAATCTTCATTTCAGATGGCAGATGCATTCCACGGTATTGCCAACTGAAGTCTTGTCATCGCTATGGAGTCTCTGTCCATGGCTTGAGGGTATTTTTCAGCAATCATGTATCATTTCCAGTGTGCCAGTCTTGTCATCCTCATTCCATCCATAGCAAAGTCTTTTATTAATGTTGACGTGATTGAAGGGGAATTGTTTGTTTCAATTCCCTTTCAGATTGTTATTTGCTGGTGTATACAGATAACACTGTGTCGTCATTCATTTGTATCCGTTTGGACAGCTTGATAGTTGTCTTTAGTTTCTTTAATTTCTCATAATTGAAGATGACCCTGGCTCATATATTTACAGTCTCACCCCTAGTCTCAGTCATTTCTTCAAAGAACTGTCCTTTTTTTAACATGACATTATTTTTGACTGTGCTGGGTCTTTATTGCTCCTTTGTCTAGTTGTAGTGAGCAGAGGCTACCTTCTAGTTGCTGTGCCATGGCTTCTCATTGCAGTGCTTTCTCTGTGTGCAGAACTTGGGCTCTGGAGCATGCAAACGTCAAGAGTTGTTCAAGGGCTTCATTGCCCCTGGGCGTGTGGAATCTTCTACACAGGAATTGAACCCGTGTTCCCTGCATCGGTAGGCAGCTTCTTTACCACCAGGCCATCGGAGATGTTTCCTGTTCCCTTTTATTAGAGAATGATATTTAAAACATACATGTAGGAGCTCAATATGCTCAGCTGACAATACATGGAGATATATCTCCATGTATTCCAGCTCACCTTTGAACATATTCAGTTAAAGGTAATTTGTGATGATGTCTCCAACCTGATCCACCACGACATGGACATTGTAACGTTTCCTTTTGTTTATCTGGAACTTTGCCTTCCAATGGTAAGATACCTGGCTTCCACCGCTTGTCATACACAGAATTCAGTGCTTGTCCCACGTGGTTACTGAAAAAAAAAAAAACTGTCAGATTGTCTTTCAAAGGGGGCTCTGCGTGCATCGCACCAGTATCTTGAGTATGTTTTTGTATGATAGTTTACTATCAGTATACCCTCAGTGGCCAGGTGTCTATTTCAGTCGTTACCAATTATGAATGGGCTTGTTTGCTCTAGTGTTCTTGGACAATTCGAGTACAGTTTCTTTGTCAGATGTGCATTTGTTTAGGAAAAGAGTTGTATTGATTGTTGGCTGTGTTGCATCTTTGTGTGTGGGCTTTTCTCTAGTTTTGGTGAGCATGGGCCATAACGAGTGGTTTGCAGGCTTCTCACTGCAGTGTGTCCTCTTGTTGAGGGGCACAGGCTCACGGGCTTCAGTGGCTGCGGCATGTGAACTCGGCATCGTGGCTTCCAGGATCTAGAGCACAGGCTCGGCAGTTGTGGCACACGGGCTCCATAGGATGTGGCATCTTCCCATCCTAGGGATCGCACATGCATCTCCAGCACTGGCAGGTGGATTCTTGACTATGGAACCACCAGGGCATATTTGAGATTCTAGTTTTCCACACACGTATCTAGTGAAAGAGGCCAGGATCAAGAGGCATGGCAGCTGGGAATCCTCAGCCACAGCTCTGGTGTGCTATCCAAAGCTCTGGGGCCTTTGGTGAGCAGCTCAGCTTCCCTGGGACTGTTTCCTCCCGTCAGAAATGCCCTGCTTTTGGACTGTAGCCCACCAAGCTCCTCTGTCCCTAGGATTTCTGAGACCAGAGTACTGCAGGTGGTGCCATTTCCTTCTCTGCTGCTGCTGCCACGTCGCTTCAGTCGTGCCTGACTCTGCGCGACCCCATAGACAGCAGCCTACCAGGCTCCTCTGTCCCTGGGATTCTCCAGGCAAGAACACTGGAGTGGGTTGCCATGTCCTCCTCCAGTACATGAAAGTGAAAAGTGAAAGTGAAGTCACTCAGTGAAGTCGTGTCCGACTCTTAGTGACCCCGGGGTTGCAGCCTACCAGGCTCCTCTGTCCGTGGGATTCTCCAGGCAATGGTACTGGAGCGGGCTGCCATTGCCTTGTCTGATTTCCTTCTCTGCAAGATAGCGTTTGGAAGCTCTTTTCTCCTGGATATTGCTTTTGATGAAGGAAGGGGGTTCCCTTCCAGGGCTTGAGAGTGAGTTCTTGTCTGACACTGGGCAATGAGTTGTCTGAGGAGAGGAGTGCTGTCCAAGCGAGAGGCTTCATTGGGAAGGGCTGCCGGGGTGGAGGGCAGGAGGGTGAGGGAAACGGAGAGAACCACTCTGTCACGTGGCTCGCACTCTCAGGTTTTATGGTCATCGGGTTCATTTCTGGTTTGTCTCTTGCCAGGCATTCTGAATTGGGATCCTTCTTGGGGGCACACGCATCACTCAGCCGAGATGGATTCCAGCGAAGTGCATCCTGGGAGGTTGGTAGGACCTCTGAACTGGAGCCTCCCATCTCCTGACCTCTCCAGAATTCTGGTTGGTGGTAGCTTGTTCGTTCCTTGTTCCTTCCCAGGACCTCCTGTTGTGAGATGACTCCTGCAAGTGTTTTCTTTTCTCTGTTGCCTGGCCAGGGTGGGTGGTCCGTGGTTCATTTAGCAGTTTCTTTTTGGTTCTCTCGAGTAAGGTCCTCCACAGGGTAAATGTATGAAATGATAAAAGGCAATGTGTTAACTCATTTGTATTCATAATTGGGTAAGTTGGCTTGTTTTGTGTATGTTAGACCTGATCACCAGACCGAAGGTCATGGAGAACGTTTGTAGTTTTCTAAAATTTCAATAGTTTTTAAAATGGAGTTACCTTGTTGCAAAGTTTGTGTGTATGTTCATATTTTTTTAAACAGTTATTTCTTTTTAGTTGATTGATCATTGCTTTACAATATTGGTTTGATTTGTCATACATCCACATGAATTGACCATAGGTGTACCTATGTCCTCTTGCTCTGGAATCTCCCTCCCACCTCGCACGCATTCCCACCTCTCTAGGTTACTACTGAGCCCCAGTTTGAGTTCCCTGAATCATACAGCAAATTCCCATTGGTTGTCTATTTACAAAGGTTGGTGTACCTGCATCCATGCTGCTCTCTCCATTCATCTCACCCTCTCCCTCTTGTTCCCCACCCTCGTCTGGTAAGTCTGTTCTCTATGTCTGCACCTCCATTGCTGCTCTGTGAACAGACTCGTCAGTACCATCCTTCTAGATTCCATGTTTTTCTCTCTTTGACTGACTTCCCTCCCCTTTATTAGAACAAACTCACATGTGTTCCTTTTTATGGCTGCATTCCATACAGGCTCTGATTGTTCCTTAGCCATGTTTTGCGGAGGGTCATGGAGCTATTCTGCTCCATTTCAGTTTGGGCTTCCAGTCTGAGTGCTCGCAGCAGAGCTGCTTCTGGGTGAGCCCTCTGAGGTCTGTGAGCGCCGGGCTGCCCGCTCTTCTCCTGTGGCCCGCAGGGGGGGCGCCAAAGCCCCCTCTGACCCGCGGGCGCAGGACGCTTTGCCTTTAGGCTCTGCCCCGTGAGCAGCTGGCGGGAGCTTTGTCTCCTCAGGACCATCAGGGCTCAGGCTTCTGGATAACAGGGCTGCATCCAGGCTGAGAGGAGCAGGGTTGCCTCAGTGCCCACCAGCAGGGAGGCGCTGCAAGAGCGAAAAATGAGGACGGAGTAGACGTTTCCTGTGTCCAGCTGAGGGCTGACTGGAGGTCCATCTCGGAGGACTCAGGGGGAAAGAGCTCCGTGTGCAAAGCGGTGGGTTTTCAGTTCGATTTGCGTTAGATGATGTAGAGGATGAACACTGATGTTCTTCCGTGTAGGTGGCCGTTTTCCTGTCACTGTTTCTTGAGAAGACTGTCCTTTCCTCTTCGCTCGTTCCTGGTTTGATTTTCAGGAACTGACCATGTACATGTGGGTTCGTTTCTGGGCTCTCTATTCTCTCCTGGAGTCCATGTGTCTGTGTTCCTGCCAGTTCCTCACTGTGGTGGTCACTACAGCTCCGTGATGTAGTTTGAAGAGGGATAGGAAGATGCCTCCAGCTGTGTTCCTCTTTCTCAGAGTCTTTTTGGCCGTTTAAGGTCCTGGTCAAGCAGTAGCAGTCTAATATGAGGAATATTTCTATTTCTGTGAAAAATGCCATTGAATGTTATTTTGTGATTGCAGTCCGTGTATTTGTTGATGACTTTGGTTGGAATGGACCTTTTAATTCCTCATTGTTCCAGTGCATGAGCGTGGAATAGTTTTCTGTGTATTTGTGTTTTCTTTGGTTTCTTTATCAGTGCTTTCTAGTTTTCTGACTACTGGTCTTTTATGTTCTTGATTAAGTTTGTTGCTAGATGTTTTATCTTTAAGTGGGAGTTTCTTAATTTTTTTTTCTGATTGTTATGAGTGTCTAGAAATGCAAGTGATTTTTGGACTGTAAATGGTAGTCTATTATATGATTGTAAATTGATCCCAAATGATTCAGCTTTACTGAAAGTAGTCTAAACAACATTTTGTGAAGTGATGTGGAACGTTTTATCTGTAACATCTGTTTCTCCCTGCCAGTAGGTCATCCAGAGGACCCAAGACATGGTGGTTACTAAGAGACTTCCCACAGTACTTCTTCATTCCACGTGGACTCCTTCAAGGGCAGTGAGCATCGCAGCTTCCCTTGAACTTCGTCTGGGTAAGTCTTGGCCTGTATCAGAAAGCTTCCTGCCTGTCTACTCTAAATTTCTTTTGTGGTATTGACATGGTTGTTTTGAAACCTAGTATACTTTCCAGTCATTTAAAATGTACAGAAAATGCCTAGCAATGGGAACAAGTGCTAGCATTTGCCACATCATCTAAAAGACTCTATGTGTTTTATGCCAAAATGGGTACCTTCTGCAGAACCAGCACATAATCTCCAAAATCAGGAAATCATATGGTATCTACGTTATAATGTAATCCACCGCCCCACTTCCACTTTGCAATGTTCAAGTGTATGAATATATCTTTTGTTTCCATCTTCATCCTTTTTTCTTTATTTAGAGTGTTACTGAGATTTTCAGTTATTTGGACAAACTTGATGGATTGAAAGCAGACATGGTGAATAAGGGTTCTGGGTGGCCTTTTCTATGTGGATTTTTTTTTCACTGAAGATGGTTTGAATATTTATTCGTGTTGTAACATGTATGAATCCTGCATTCTTTCTCCCCCCATAGTAATGAAAAATCAATACTAATGCCATTTACCATTTAGATATTTGTAAGCATACAGTGTTGTAGCAGACAACCTTTTCTTGTTTTGCAAACCAGTTTAATAATGTGCACCTTGTGCGTGCTTTGGACAAACTCAGGAAACTGAGTCAGTGACTGAAATGGCCCAAGATATCACCTTAGATTCCATCTTCATCTGAAAACAAAACAGGCACTTCCTGGTGGTCCAGTGGCTGAGACTGGACACTCCCAAAGAAGGAGGCCCAGGTTCATTTCCTGATCCAAGAACTAGATCTCCCATGCCACAACAGAGAATTTGCATGCTGTAGCTAAATATCTGGCTTGCCTCAATGAAGGTTGACCTGGCGCAGCCAAATGAAAACAGAAACAAATATTTAAAAAAATACAACCAAAGGAAAGGAAGGGTATGGTGGCTGTGCAGATTTACGGCTTAGCTTTCCCTATCGATAGAAAAGAAAAAAGAGTTTCAAAAGACTGTGTCTCATCCTTCTATCTGGCATATAGAGAGGATTCCTTTGAAATGAGATTTCTCTGGTAAATGTGACTCACAGAAGAGCTGTCTTGAACTTGGGTTTCAGAGATGATCATGTGTCCTCTAAAAAAATAAAAGTTAATTGGGTCCAACTAATCCTCATGCTGAGGTGGTATATTTTGTGGTAGCATTTGCTCCCCTTCACTTTGCATGTATCCCCATTTGTTTACACTGTCATCTACTGAAGACATCCCTGATATTTGAAAGTTTGTAGTGATTCCAAGTCGAGCTGTTGTATATAATCATGCGATCCTTTTTTGTCTGGACATGTTTTCAAAGCTGTTTAGTAAGTGCTGGACATGAAGGATTCAGGTCACAGGTGAGCCTTGTTTAGCTGTGGAAAAATCCAGCTATGTTTCTCTGTGGCTTGTGGGATCTTCTGGGGTAAGGATCGAACTAGAGTGTCTTGCATTGTCAGGCAGATTCTTTACCACTGAGGCCACCGGAGAAGCTGTGCCCTACCCCCTTTTCTTGAGTTGACTGGATCTAATAGGTGTGGCAGTGCTACCTCACTGTTATTTTAGTTTTGTCATTTCCTAATGCTATGTGGTTTTGAGTCTTTTTGATAGGCTTATTTACTATCTTTATATTTTTGTAGGCCAGGTGTTTAGGTGTATACATATTTTATGAGATTGTTCTAGATTTTTTGGTATATTTGGAGAACAATCCTTTATCAGATATCTATTTTATAAATATAGTTTCCTGTGGCTTGTGTTTAAGTTTTGTGAATAAGGTTTTTCACCGTTTCAATTTCTAATTTTTTAAAGTTGATGTTATATGTGTTTTCTATCCTTTTTGGATAGCCTTTAGTGTGTTGTTGTTGTTGTTTAAATTTTATAAGCAGAAGTGGAGGTACCGTAGATACAGTTTTAAGCTAAGCTGAGGTGCCACAGATACAGTTTTGCCTTTTGTCTGTTTGAGAAGTTTGAGTGAGTTTGGTGTACACTGTAACATTATGTCTACATTCATTTGACTGGATATAGCTTCCAGTTTATTTGTCTAATTTGGTTTTGGAGATATGATGGGAAGTCAGTTTTTCCAAGGGAAACTGAGGTCCATGAAACATGAACTCTTTTCGATCGTCGGAATCACTTTCTGCTATTTCTGACAGATTTGACTTGTTTTGGATATCTCATATGAGCGGAATCACAGAACGTTTGTCTTTTTTTGGTCTGGTTTATTTCACTTAATCTAAATGACCAATAAGGTTTGTCCACATTGTCGGCATTGTCAGAATTACTGACTTTGAAGGGCCGAATCAGATTCCATTGTGTGTATACCACAGTTTGTTTATGGAATTGGCTGCCATGGACACTTCGGATTGCTTCTGTTTGTTTGCCCAGTGTGAATCATGCTGTTGTGAGTATGACGGAAGGAGTATCCATTTTTTTCAGCCCCCTTTCCCAATCCTTTTGGGTACATAGCATGAATTGGAATCGAACTATGTATTTCTTCCACGTGTTCGTTTTGGAGTCATTTGTGTAATGTCTTGCAGAGTGGCAGCACCATTTAATGTACTTTTTTGTATGGTGGAATACCGTTCAAGCTTCTGAATATACCTTGCGTTGCATATTCAGTCTCCCACCAACGGACACTTGAATGAGTTCTACCTTTGAGCTATTGTGAATGTCACTATGAATATTTGTGTACCAGTTTTTGTTTTGAATTATTAACAAATACATTACCATATATAAAAGAAGCCACAAGGACCTACTGTACAGTTTAGGAAACTATTAAATATCTTATGATGATGTATAATGCAAGAGAATCTCCAAAGGAATATATGAAAAGCACATAATAACCATGATATTTATTGTGGCAACACTATGAGTTATCATAGCACTACTCAACGTGTATTTATACATGTCACTAAAAATATTCACATCTGTAAGGATATTATAAAAAATTATATAAAAAATCAAGAATTCAAACAGAGAATAAATAAACTTCCTGTCATTGCTCGTCATCATTTATACCACTCATACTACCTGTAACACTCATTGTATAAGTGCTGGACTAGCAATTGACATTCTTGTAAACCAAGAGATTGTGAAGGTGTAAGGAAATATAGCTTCTTGAATTCCTTAATGAAGGATTCTAGAACTCTATGTCCATGAAGTGAATGAAATTCCGTTTTAGTGAGCCACATTCTTACTAGAGTGATGAGCCTCCACCCCACCCAACGTTAGTTCACAATGAAATCCTGCAGTCCTCTGCCTCAATGTCTGCTTCCTGCTACCGAGAAAGAAAAGATGAGGAAGTCCTGACAAAACCGATGCTATTTTCTTTTTCTGATTTGTATTTTATCGCAGGCCTGGCAAAAGAGGCCCAACCTGTTTTTAGAGTTCCATCCCAAGGGTTCCTCCGGCATGTTCCCTATGTTGACAAACTGCTGATTATTTTCAACAAAGACAATGATCTGCACTTCACTATCTGTTGCTTGAGCTGGAATAGCAGGCATCCCTTGTAGTGCAGTCGTTCATGCGAAGTAGACATCCCTGAAGCAATAGTATAAGAGAACACATTTATCATGTAGACATCGCATCCCATGCATTTGTAATAATTTTCAGTTATACCCATCATCATCGGAGGAACTGACTTGTCCCAGTAATAACGAGAGGACCCAGTAGAACGGTTCCTTGACTTATGAGTACTTCCTATGAGTACCCTTATGAGTCCTTCTTCCAATGTTGTTTCTCTAGTTTGTCATGAACAGTAGAAGCTGATGGCAGTGGTCCTTGAAATGTATGTCGATTCCCAGGTGGCGCAGTTGATCAAGAAATACTCTGCCTACCAGTGCAGGAGGTGAAGTGAGTGGGTTTGATCCCTGTTCAGGAAGATAACAATTCATACACATGTTTTCTGGGAACCAGTTTGATACTCATGAGTTTTTTCTTCTGTATCCAGAAAAACAAATGCTGTTCAAGGACACTGAAAGAACCCTGATTTCGAAAATCAGATCTGTATTGTGAACAATGCTCGATATCCGTGAGTCGAAGCATAGTATTATGCCTATCATCCTTGTATTTCCCTCAGTGAAATATGTTGAGGAAAACTCTTCATTCGTGTCTAGAGTCACGAAGAAGCTAAATAGCATTCATCCTTTACGTTGACAACTGTGAATCTAAATCTCCTGTGAATCCTATGTGACAACCACACATACCAACATGAGTTATCAGTATTATATCGATATTTTTAGTCCTATTGTATGTCAACTAAAAAAATCAATATCTAATTGTACATGAAGTCAAGACATAAAGTCAGTGCAAATACAAAATGTTCCATCCTTTGAGAAAGGGAGAAAACATCTCTGTGCTTAGCCTATCGCATTTTTATGGATTAGATCCTTAAGTAGTTTATTCACCACACCCTATGAATGATTCACAAGTCTTCAGAGAAGAAAGGGTCATTTCTCTTCAACAATGAGTAGTTCAACTCTTCTCAAAGCAAAGTCATAAGTGAGTCTAATTTTGCGTGAGCCCATGAAAACTCAGTGTTTTCATTATGCTTGTGCTTATGATGGGAGGAGGTCTGAGAAGGCGCTTCTGAAGGATTATTCATACCAGTCTTTCTCATATGTATGGAGTCTTTAAGATCGAATCACCGAGGTGTTGCTTCTACACTTGTACTAGGCCGAGCAGCAACATTCCCTTTCTCCCTAAGTGCAGTAGACGTCTGTCTTCTGTCCTCTGGAGTATGTATTGCTTGAGCTCACCACAGCCTAGTAGATGGAAATCGTCAGGATATTCTGGAAACCCTTTGGATTTCAGTCTGCTCAGGAGGTTACCACTGCTGCAAACCTCTGGATTTTACCACGCACTTTAACAACCTCAGATGAAGGATACAAGTCAACACTCGTGACAGCCACGGGCTCCATGGCCTATCCATGATTGTTGGCTTTGCTTTCATAATCATCCTGTTTCTTATACCAACTAAACTGTCACTGTATTTTTTCATGACCATTTTATCTTTGACGGTTTTTAGATCTATTATGATTTTCCTATATATCTTCACTCATCGGTGAGGGTCTTCTGTTAGTAGTAGTTACGACAACTGACTTCCAGTCAGTTAGCTGTGGCAGAATAGAAAAAAGAATGACCACTGTATATTATTCGTATTATGTATCAATATATTATTCGTTTTATTGTTTGCAGTCATCCACTTCCAAGTTTCCGAAATAAACTTTCAGAAAAATCACATCCTTTGAATGTCCGTTTGACTGAATAGGAGCACGGAAATGCTATTCCATAAAATTGTTTACAGTTTCCATTCCGATTCCTCCTGTTTGATGTAGATATTGGCCTTTGGTTCTATCACTAGCTTTGCAAGTAAAAAAATTCATTAGAGCTCATATGGTAATTTACTGTTGGCAATAAGTTTAGCATAAAATGAACACAGAAGAGGTTACAGTAGACCAAATATGAAAGTCAGTTGAAAAGAAAACATAGTGTTGAATGTTGACAGTAGGAATATAGTTATGAAGTTCCTTTATTATTATTCTATCCTTCCGTTTCTTTTGCAGGGGTGTTAATGTACAGATTCCAGTCCTATGGCTGGAGTGAAGAATAGTATCATGATTCTGAGAGCAACTCTACTAAGTCTTCACGCTCATGTCACTCAAGGTTTTTTAATACCTATTATGTTAGTCGTGTTGTAGTTTGTGAATCACATAAGTTGCATTCACTCAAGCAATAGTAATCAAACAGCTATGGCATCAATTCTAGATGTGAATCGATATCGAATGTGAATCCATTTCACTGTGACAAGTGATTATTGCAGATATTCTATTCATCCAGTAAGAAAGCTGTGCAGAAATAATATAATGTTTATGAAGAAAATAAGATTTGCTAATTTGTTGTATTATTCTCTTTCTTTCAACAGATTGAATGACAACAGGCTCCACTTTTCATTCACTTGTATGACTATGAGCAGTTTGACCAAGTTGAAGAAGATGACTCGTTTGTAGTCTTCCTCATCACTCATTCCATCTACTGCTTTCAAATCATTTAGTACAGAGCTCACCGTCTAGGTGTTCATCCAGTGTTTTGTTTGCTTATCATGCAGATCATTTTCAAAGGAAAAGTATGTGTGTATGAGTTAGAGCTCTGATCCCAAGAGTCCATGTAGAAGCTTCCCCTGAGAAGTGTATCGTTTTTGCACCAATGCTACTGAAACGTGTGAATGTGGTATACCACGCATCCCAATAAGGTCCAAGCTTCACAGGCTGCTTCTTTGAAACGCCCAGTACTCATGACATTCCATTCATCTGAGGACTAAATATAGCCAACGTAGGCTGTGTTTGCCAAATAGACTTTGAAGTATTCTTCACACAGTCCTTCATCGACGCCAGTTTTCAGATCGAAGAAACCCTTGCTCCATGAAGTGTGTGAACACATATACTCATGTTTGTTTGCGATTTTAAAGTCATTCTTCAGTTTTGTTGGAGGAATGGTTCTGTATATGCCCCGTGGATCTGTGCATGAAAGCCCTAATAACTAATGTGAATCGACTTCACTACCAAGGATGTTTTCATATCTATTGAGGATTTAGTTCATGTATTTCGATTTTAACTTCTGTCTTACAGCCTTGTTTGTAGATCAAAGCTATTTGAAAGTGTCATCTGGTTTCAATGCTTGTGAGGTTATTCATGAGTGGTTATAAAACCGAATGGATTGTACGTAGCCATACTTTGTTGTCATTCTATGAATTTGAAGAATGTCTGAGAATGTCTGCAGTTATGCCTTAAAGATTCATACAATTGATGTCCAATATTTATCTCAATAGACTTGCTTTCAATTTGTAGTTTCCTATGCATATGTCTTTCTTATGGATTTGGTAGAATCGTATCGAACACTGAAAAATCTGTGATATCAGCCGTGCTGACCTTCTTTCCGGTGTCATCATAAGATTTCACGCTCACTGTCACTTTGTGCAATGCTATGGATCCTAGTGGAAACAGGTGCCGTTCATCCTACTTTTGTGAAGATTGAACTCATCGTAGAAAGTGAATTTGTTGAAATATTATGGTATCAATATATCCTGTGTATATAATTACCCAGATTACGGGTGCGTATCTGATTGCTAAGTTATAAAATGTATGAGATAGATGTGATCCATCAATGGCGATTGATACGTGGTGGAGAGGTATTTTGGTGATGCAAGAGATTTAAATGATGTGATCAGAGTATTTATATCCCTTTTATGTGGATAATGGGTCTTGGATCGATGTTTGAAACATTCCAACCTTGTCTTTTGTTATGCATGGGAAGTGTCCAAAACGAAGATGATGCAGGTACGTACTTCAAGGGTAAGTATAGGGTTGAGGGCGTGACTATGAAGTGGTTAGGGTTAGGATGTGGATAGGGTGTCGGGTGAGGGAAGGGTTAAGGTACAGTGTGCAGAACAGCCCCCCCAACTTGTTAGGGTGAGGGGTGAGGCGTGAGGGTTAGGTTAGGGTGAGGGTGAGGGTAAGGCTTCAAGGTGAGGTGAGGGTAAGGGTTCAGGGTGAGGGTGTGGGTGAGGGCGAGGGTAAGGGCTCGGGGTGAGGGTTCAGGGTGAAGGTGTGGGTCTCACATCTGATAAACGATTGCATTCCAAATATACCCTTCATTTCCCCTCGAACAGAGCTCTCACTGTTGGAGCCCTTGGCAGTGTGGAAGCCACCGGCCCCTAAGCCACCACAAGAACGCCTGGGGCCTAGGTGCAAAGGCAAGGCAGGAGCAGAGCTGAGGCCAGGAAGGTGCCAGTGGCGTCTCCCAACCTCGTGCAGACTGCTCCTTCCTGGGCAGGAAGTCTAGAAGCCAGGCAAGTCTGGGCAAGGCTCGCCCCAGGCAGAGCAGCCTCGCGCAAGGAACTCTGCCAGATCAGGGCTCTCAGCGGAGCTGGAGCTCTGCCATACTGGAGGCGCACTCGGCTCCACCCCAGCAAGGCTTGCAGCAGCAGGCGACTGGGCTGCCTCCTCTTCCCCGGAGGAGGCTCCCTTCCACTTGTCCTGTGCACTCGGCTTCCAGGCGGAGCCATACCTCGCCTCCTGCAGGTCTTGGCTCAGGGGTTACTTCCCCTGAGCTGGGGTTGTGGGCGGGAACCCAGACACGCAGGGGCAGGCCCCAACAACCTGCACACAGCTCTGCTGGGGAGAAGAGCATTAGGGAACCTATGTATTTCAGGCAAATGATGGGAGACCACAAGTGAGTCGCCAGCCTGCTGGCTGCAGACACCACCCAGGGGCCCTGGTGCATGGTGCTCTCAATGTGGCGCTGAGTCTGGACAGCCAAGCAACAGCTGAAGGAGCTCTGCAGTTGCCCTTCCCTTCCCGTCGACAGAGCTCTCAGTGCTGGAGCCCTTGGAAGTGTGGAACTCAGCGATCCCTAAGCCCTCCAAACACATGTCTCTGCTGGGGAGGAGAGTGCTAGGGAACATACGTCTCTCACACACTTTCTAGGCACACACGGAGTCAGCCTCTGGGAGTGTGGGGATGCAAAACCCAGCCAGGGGCCCTTGGAACCTGGTGCTCTCCGTGCGGCGCTTAGTCTGGGCGGCCAAGCAACCGCTGAAGGAGCCCTGCTGTTGCCCTTCGCTTCCCTCTGACAGAGCTTTCACTGCTGGAGCCCTTGGCAGTGTGCAACCCACCAGCCCCTAAGCCCTCCTCAAGGACGCTGGGAACTAAGTGCAAAGGCAAGGCAGGGGAGCTGAAGCAGGAAGGCGCCAGTGGCGTTCCCAGCCTCAGCCTGCTGCTCCTTCCTGGGGAGGGAGCCTAAAAGCAAGGCAAGTCTGCGCAAGGCTCGCCCCGGCAGAGCATCCTTGCGCCAGGAACTCTGCTAGATCGGGCCTCTGAACAGAGCTAGAGATCTGCCGTACTGGAGGCGCACTTAGCTCCGTGCAAGCAGGGCTTTCAACTTGACGGGGCTGGCTGCCTCCTCTTCCCCCGAGGAGGCTCGCTTCCCTGCTGGCTGTGCACTCGCCTATCAGGCGGGGGCGCAGGGCTCCTCCAGCAGGTCTTGCCTCAGGGGCTGCTTCCCCTGAGTTGGGGCTGTGGGCGGAACCCAGACACGCAGGATCAGGCCCCAAACACCTGCACATGTCTCTGCTGGGGAGGAGAGTGCTAGGGAACTACGTCTGTCATACACTTTCTGGGCACCCAAGGAATCAGCCTCCGTGTGTGCGGGGTGAAAACCCCAGCCAGGGGCCCTGGGAGCCTGGTGCTCTCCGTGCGGCGCTGAATCTGGGGCCAAGAAACCGCTGGAGGAGCCCTGCAGTTGCCCTTCCCTTCCCTCTGACAGAGCTTCTCACTGCTGGAGCCTTGGCAGTGTGCAACCCACCA